>NC_135498.1:208293029-208403029 GCF_052857255.1 Amblyomma americanum
GCAGCGATAGCACTCAGACACTGTGGGCTTGGTAGCTGCACTAAGAAGTAGTTACTAGTTTTCTTAGCGAACAGGCTGTATTGTTCACCAACCTGCATTGTCAGGAAGAGCGGATTAGTGGTCTTTGCCATGGCACAGCCACCAAGCCCACGAAGTGTCGTTGACGGATGCAGCGGTTTTATAGCTGAAGATGATGATGTCGACTGTGATGGGGCGATCCAGGAGGCAGCGAGGGTTGGGCAGATCCGTGGCGGCGTGTCGACGGCAGCGGTGACGTTGACGCAGCCAGCCCCAAATCCGCCGCAGCCAAGATAAATCGGTAGGGATGACGAACCCGACTGCGCAGTCGTCAGGCCAGGCAGAAATGCGGCGATGATCGTGACAAGCACCTGCATTGTCAGGAAGAGCGGATTAGTGGTCTTTGCCATGGCACAGCCACCAAGCCCACGAAGTGTCGTTGACGGATGCAGCGGTTTTATAGCTGAAGATGATGATGTCGACTGTGATGGGGCGATCCAGGAGGCAGCGAGGGTTGGGCAGATCCGTGGCGGCGTGTCGACGGCAGCGGTGACGTTGACGCAGCCAGCCCCAAATCCGCCGCAGCCAAGATAAATCGGTAGGGATGACGAACCCGACTGCGCAGTCGTCAGGCCAGGCAGAAATGCGGCGATGATCGTGACAAGCACCTGCATTGTCAGGAAGAGCGGATTAGTGGTCTTTGCCATGGCACAGCCACCAAGCCTGCGCTGATGCACAGCTACCGAGCCCACAGACCGGTGGCGATGGCAGCAGGGGGTTTATATTGCTGATAGAATTTTCAGATGATGTTCTTGGTGATGACACTGGCCTCTGATGGTGCAAGATGACGTCCTCTGGCGACGATGAGTGTAGGCGATGGCGAAGCAACGGTGGTGAGGCAGGCGGTTAAAAAAGCCTCTTCCAAGGATCATCGGGGCGCTGGTCGAAATCGATGAACAGGAATCAGACGGCAGAGCGTCGAAAAGAAGTTTTACAGCGAGGGCAAACACCTGCATTGTGAAAAGTAGCTGATGCACAGATACCGAGCCCTAAGATCGGCGGCGATGACAGCAGGGGCTTTATTTGTCTGATAGAATGTTCAGATCATGTTCCTGGTTATGATACTGGCCTCTGATGGTCCATGATGACGTCCTCTGGCGACGATGAGCGTAGACAATGAGGAAGCAACGGTGATGACGCTGGCGGTTGAAAAAAGCCTCTTCCAAGGAACTTCGGGGCGGCAGTCGATACTGATGTACAAAAAGTACGGTGGAGCTGCCATAAACAAACGTAAACCAATAAGCTCCTGCCTGTGCCACTACGAGGCAGACGGCAGAGCGTCGAAAAGAAGATTCCCAGCGAGGGCAAACACCTGCATTGTGAAAAGTGTCTGATTAGTAGAGTGCGCTTATGCACAGCTACCGAGCCCACAGGCCGGCGTTGATGAGAGCACGATCTTTATATGGCTGATAGAATTTTCAGATGATGTTCCTGTTGATGACACTGGCCTCTGATTTTCCAAGATGACGTCCTCTGGCAACCATGAGTGTATGCGATGGGGAAGCAACGGTGATGAGGCAGGCGGTTGATAAAAACCTCTTCCAAGGAACTTTGGTGAGGCTGTCGAAATTGATGTAGAGGAGGTATACGGCAGAGCGTCTAAAAGAAGTTTCGCAGCGAGGAAAAACACCTGCATTGTGAAAAGTAGCAGAAGTAAAGGAGGAAGGCCATGTTGACATGATTTTCTTAGATTTCGAAAATGCAATTGACTGCGTGTGTCACCAAAAGTTGCTTCTAAAATTAAGACCGATATTAAAAAATGACTCACTGCTACAATGGACAGAGGCATATCTTTCATCAAGGAAACAAAGCGTGTTCATTGATGGAATGTGCCCAAGGCCGGCACTTGTTCGTTTCGGCATCCCACAGGGATCTGTTCTCGGCCCGTTATTTTTCTTATCTTTATTAACGACATAGTTACGAATTTACTGGTGAAAATCAGGTTGTTTGCAGACGACTGCATCCATTATAATGAAATTAACAGCCCAAAAGACCAGGTCGTATTAAATTCTTCACTTACCGCTATCGAAACATGGTGCTTGACATGGCAAATGAAGATAAATACAAAAAAACAGTAGCAATGACAGTCACCAGACAACGGCAACCATTACCCATTAAATACTGCATCAATGGACAGGTTCTCTCTTCTGTACTAAGTTACAAATACTTATGTGTAATTCTAACATCCGACCTCAGATAAAATGAACACGTAACCTACACCACAAAAAAGTCCATGCAGAAACTGCGATATCTGAGCAGATGTTTGCAACAGTCAACAGAAGAAATAAAACTTCTAGCGTATAAAACCTACATTAGACCAATCCTTGAATATAGCTGGTATGGGATCCATGGACCCAGCAAAATATCAATAAGTTGGAGAGGATACAAAAAAAATCGGTAAGATTTATATTCAGTTCCTATAGCTGGCGCACTTCACCAAGCATACTTGTTAAACAGGCTGGCTTGGACCCACTACGAATCATACGCTAACGGGAAAGGTTGAAGATAATGTATTTACTGTACCATGAGAAACTAGGAGTAGAAAAGAATAAGTACATTGAGCCAGTCACTAGACGCTCACGCGATCGCATCACTCAAAAAAGTTAAAGGAATATTCTAGTAAAACTGATGGTTTAAAAAATTCATATTTCCCACGAAAGGTCCGAGATTGGAACTTGCTGTCTCCAAACACAGTGGAAAGTCGATCGGCCGAGTCATTCTGCAGGGCGCTAAAGAAAAACGTAGGTATGTAAATCTTTTATTGGAAACAGATGAAGTATAACCTGTTTCACTTATTTGTTGTGATTTTCCCTACCACCGCGATGGTCTACAATTAGTATTCATGTGCCTACATTTTTTTTATGCGAAAACTGTGCTAAAATGGTTCTGTAGTGCTTTTTATGCTGTGTTATGTTTGTTTCTATCTTATTTCCCACTCCTGCCTAAGGCCTCAAATAAGGCTGGCAGTATCTTCGAAATAATAAATTAGTAGCCTGCGATGATGCACAGCTGCCGAGCCCACAGACAGGCGGCGATGACAGCACGGGCTTTATATGGATGTTAGAATTTTCAGATGATATTCTTGGTGATGACACTCTCCTCTGATGGTCCAAGATGATGTCCTCTGGCGACGATGAGTGCATGCGATGGTGAAGCAACGGTGATCAGGCAGGCGGTTGAAAAAGGCCTCTTCCAAGAAACTTCGAGGCGGCGGTCGAAATTGATGCACAGCAGGCAGACGGCGGAGCATCGAAAAGAAGTTTCACAGCGAGGCAAACACCTGCATTGTGAAAAGTAGCGGATAAGTAGCCTGCGCTGATGCACAGCTACCGAGCCGACAGACCGGTGGCAATGGCAGCACGTGCTTTATATTGCTGATAGAAATTTCTGATTATGTTCTTGGTGATGACACTGGCCTCTGATGGCCCAAGATGATGTCCTCTGGCGACGATGAGTGTAGGCGATGAAGAAGCAACGGTGATGAGAAAGCAACGGTGATCATGCAGGCGGTTGAAAAGAGACTCTTCCAAGGAACTTCGGGGCGGCGGTCGATACTGATGTACAGGAGGCAGACGGCAGAGCGTCGAAAAGAGGGCAAACACCTGCATTGTGAAAACTATCTGATTAGTAGCCTGCACTGATGCACAGCTACCGATCCCACAGACCGGTGGCGATGGCAGCACGGGCTTTATATTGCTGATAGAATTTTCAGATGATGTTCTTGGTGATGACACTGGCCTCTGATGGTCCAAGATAACGTCCTCTGGCGACGATGAGTGTAGGCGATGGCGAAGCAACGGTGATGAGGCAGGCGGTTGAAAAAAGCCTCTTCCAAGGAACTTCGGGGCGGCGGTCGATACTGATGTACAGGAGGCAGACGGCAGAGCGTCGAAAAGAAGTTTCACAGCGAGGGCAAACACCTGCATTGTGAAACCTATCTGATTAGAATTCTGCGCTCATGCACAGCCACCGAGCCCACAGACCGGTGGCGATGGCAGCACGGGCTTTATATTGCTGATCGAATTTTCAGATGATGTTCTTGGTGATGACACTGGCCTCTGATGGTCCAAGATGACGTCCGCTGGTGACGATGAGTGTAGGCGATGAGGAAGCAACGGTGATGAGGCATGCGGTTGAAAAAAGCCTCTGCCAAGGAACTTTGGGGCGGCGGTCGATACCGATGTACAGGAGGCAGACGGCAGAGCGTCGAAAAGAAGTTTCACAGCGAGGGCAAACACCTGCATTGTAAAAACTATCTGATTAGTAGTCTGCGCTGATGCACAGCTACCGAGCCCACAGACCGGTGGCGATGGCAGCATGGGCTTTTTATTGCTGATAGAGTTTTCTGATTATGTTCTTGGTGATGACGCTGGCCTCAGATGGTGCAAGATAATGTCCTCTGGCGACGATGAGTGCATGCGATGGTGAAGCAACGGTGATGAGGCAGGCGGTTGAAAAAGGCATCTTCCAAGAAACTTCGGGGCGGCGGTCGAAATTGATGCACAGGAGGCAGACGGCGGAGCGTCGAAAAGAAATTTCGCAGCGAGGGAAAACACCTGCATCGCGAAAAGTAGCGGATTAGTAGCCTGTGTTGATGCACAGCTACCGAGCCCACAGACCGGTGGCGATGGCAGCACGGGCTTTATATTGCTGATAGAATTTTCAGATAATGTTCTTGGGGATGACACTGGCCTCTGATGGTCCAAGATGACGTCCTCTGGCGACAATGAGTGCAGGCGATGAGGAAGCAACGGTGATGAGGCAGGCGGTTGAAAAAAAGCCTCTACCAAGGAACTTCGAGGCGGCGGTCGATACTGATGTACAGGAGGCAGACGGCAGAGCGTCGAAAAGAAGTTTCACAGCGAGACAAAACATCTGCATTGTGAAAAATATCTTATTAGTAGCCTTCGCTGATGCACAGCTACCGAGCCGACAGACCGATGGCGATGGCAGCACGGGCTTTATATTGCTGATAGAAATTTCAGATGATGTTCTTGGGGATGACACTGGCCTCTAATAGTCCAAGATGACGTCCTCTGGCGACGATGAGTGTAGGCGATGAGGAAGCAACGGTGATGAGGCATGCGGTTGAAAAAAGCCTCTGCCAAGGAACTTTGGAGCGGCGGTCGATACCGATGTACAGGAGGCAGACGGCAGAGCGTCGAAAAGAAGTTTCACATCGAGGGCAAACACCTGCATTGTGAAAACTATCTGATTAGTAGCCTGCACTGATGCACAGCTACCGATCCCACAGACCAGTGGCGATGGCAGCACGGGCTTTATATTGCTGATAGAATTTTCAGATGATGTTCTTGGTGATGACACTGGCCTCTGATGGTCCAAGATAACGTCCTCTGGCGACGATGAGTGTAGGCGATGGCGAAGCAACGGTGATGAGGCAGGCGGTTGAAAAAAGCCTCTTCCAAGGAACTTCGGGGCGGCGGTCGATACTGATGTACAGGAGGCAGACGGCAGAGCGTCGAAAAGAAGTTTCACAGCGAGGGCAAACACCTGCATTGTGAAAACTATCTGATTAGAAGTCTGCGCTCATGCACAGCTACCGAGCCCACAGACCGGTGGCGATGGCAGCACGGGCTTTATATTGCTGATCGAATTTTCAGATGATGTTCTTGGTGATGACACTGGCCTCTGATGGTCCAAGATGACGTCCGCTGGTGACGATGAGTGTAGGCGATGAGGAAGCAACGGTGATGAGGCATGCGGTTGAAAAAAGCCTCTGCCAAGGAACTTTGGGGCGGCGGTCGATACCGATGTACAGGAGGCAGACGGCAGAGCGTCGAAAAGAAGTTTCACAGCGAGGGCAAACACCTGCATTGTAAAAACTATCTGATTAGTAGTCTGCGCTGATGCAGAGCTACCGAGCCCACAGACCGGTGGCGATGGCAGCATGGGCTTTTTATTGCTGATAGAATTTTCAGATAATGTTCTTGGGGATGACACTGGCCTCTGATGGTCCAAGATGACGTCCTCTGGCGACGATGAGTGTAGGCGATGAGGAAGCAACGGTGATGAGGCAGGCGGTTGAAAAAAAGCCTCTACCAAGGAACTTCGAGGCGGCGGTCGATACTGATGTACAGGAGGCAGACGGCAGAGCGTCGAAAAGAAGTTTCACAGCGAGACCAAACATCTGCATTGTGAAAAATATCTTATTAGTAGCCTTCGCTGATGCACAGCTACCGAGCCGACAGACCGATGGCGATGGCAGCACGGGCTTTATATTGCTGATAGAAATTTCAGATGATGTTCTTGGGGATGACACTGGCCTCTAATGGTCCAAGATGACGTCCTCTGGCGACGATGAGTGTAGGCGATGAGGAAGCAACGGTGATGAGGCATGCGGTTGAAAAAAGCCTCTGCCAAGGAACTTTGGGGCGGCGGTCGATACCGATGTACAGGACGCAGACGGCAGAGCGTCGAAAAGAAGTTTCACATCGAGGGCAAACACCTGCATTGTGAAAACTATCTGATTAGTAGCCTGCACTGATGCACAGCTACCGATCCCACAGACCGGTGGCGATGGCAGCACGGGCTTTATATTGCTGATAGAATTTTCAGATGATGTTCTTGGTGATGACACTGGCCTCTGATGGTCCAAGATAACGTCCTCTGGCGACGAAGAGTGTAGGCGATGGCGAAGCAACGATGATGAGGCAGGCGGTTGAAAAAAGCCTCTTCCAAGGAACTTCGGGGCGGCGGTCGATACTGATGTACAGGAGGCAGAGGGCAGAGCGTCGAAAAGAAGTTTCACGGCGAGGGCAGACACCTGCATTGTGAAAACTATCCGATTAGAAGTCTGCGCTCATGCACAGCTACCGAGCCCACAGACCGGTGGCGATGGCAGCACGGGCTTTATATTGCTGATCGAATTTTCAGATGATGTTCTTAGTGATGACACTGGCCTCTGATGGTCCAAGATGACGTCCGCTGGTGACGATGAGTGTAGGCGATGAGGAAGCAACGGTGATGAGGCATGCGGTTGAAAAAAGCCTCTGCCAAGGAACTTTGGGGCGGCGGTCGATACCGATGTACAGGAGGCAGACGGCAGAGCGTCGAAAAGAAGTTTCACAGCGAGGCCATACACCTGCATTGTAAAAACTATCTGATTAGTAGTCTGCGCTGATGCACGGCTACCGAGCCCACAGACCGGTGGCGATGGCAGCATGGGCTTTTTATTGCTGATAGAGTTTTCTGATTATGTTCTTGGTGATGACGCTGGCCTCAGATGGTGCAAGATAATGTCCTCTGGCGACGATGAGTGCATGCGATGGTGAAGCAACGGTGATGAGGCAGGCGGTTGAAAAAGGCATCTTCGAAGAAACTTCGGGGCGGCGGTCGAAATTGATGCACAGGAGGCAGACGGCGGAGCGTCGAAAAGAAGTTTCGCAGCGAGGGAAAACACCTGCATCGCGAAAAGTAGCGGATTAGTAGCCTGCGTTGATGCACATCTACCGAGCCCACAGACCGATGGCGATGGCAGCACGGGCTTTATATTGCTGATAGAATTTTCAGATAATGTTCTTGGGGATGACACTGGCCTCTGATGGGCCAAGATGACGTCCTCTGGCGACGATGAGTGTAGGCGATGAGGAAGCAACGGTGATGAGGCAGGCGGTTGAAAAAAAGCCTCTACCAAGGAACTTCGGGGCGGCGGTCGATACTGATGTACAGGAGGCAGACGGCAGAGCGTCGAAAAGAAGTTTCACAGCGAGACCAAACATCTGCATTGTGAAAAATATCTTATTAGTAGCCTTCGCTGATGCACAGCTACCGAGCCGACAGACCGATGGCGATGGCAGCACGGGCTTTATATTGCTGATAGAAATTTCAGATGATGTTCTTGGGGATGACACTGGCCTCTAATGGTCCAAGATGACGTCCTCTGGCGACGATGAGTGTAGGCGATGAGGAAGCAACGGTGATGAGGCATGCGGTTGAAAAAAGCCTCTGCCAAGGAACTTTGGGGCGGCGGTCGATACCGATGTACAGGAGGCAGACGGCAGAGCGTCGAAAAGAAGTTTCACAGCGAGGGCAAACACCTGCATTGTAAAAACTATCTGATTAGTAGTCTGCGCTGATGCAGAGCTACCGAGCCCACAGACCGGTGGCGATGGCAGCATGGGCTTTACATTGCTGATCGAATTTACAGATGATGTTCTTTGTGATGACACTGGCCTCTGATGGTGTCAAGATGACGTCCTCAGGCGACGATGAGGAAGCAACGGTGATGAGGCAGGCGGTTGAAAAAAGTCTCTTCCATGGAACTTCGGGCCGGCGGTTGATACTGATGCACAGGCGGCAGACGGCGAAGCGTCGAAAAGAAGTTTCGCAGCGAGGGAAAACACCTGCATCGCGAAAAGTAGCGGATTAGTAGCCTGCTTTGATGCACAGCTACCGAGCCCACAGACCGGTGGCGATGGCAGCACGGGCTTTATATTGCTGATAGAATTTTCAGATAATGTTCTTGGGGATGACACTGGCCTCTGATGGTCCAAGATGACGTCCTCTGGCGACGATGAGTGTAGGCGATGAGGAAGCAACGGTGATGAGGCAGGCGGTTGAAAAAAAGCCTCTACCAAGGAACTTCGGGGCGGCGGTCGATACTGATGTACAGGAGGCAGACGGCAGAGCGTGGAAAAGAAGTTTCACAGCGAGACCAAACATCTGCCTTGTGAAAAATATCTTATTAGTAGCCTTCGCTGATGCACAGCTACCGAGCCGACAGACCGATGGCGATGGCAGCACGGGCTTTATATTGCTGATAGAAATTTCAGATGATGTTCTTGGGGATGACACTGGCCTCTAATGGTCCAAGATGACGTCCTCTGGCGACGATGAGTGTAGGCGATGAGGAAGCAACGGTGATGAGGCATGCGGTTGAAAAAAGCCTCTGCCAAGGAACTTTGGGGCGGCAGTCGATACCGATGTACAGGAGGCAGACGGCAGAGCGTCGAAAAGAAGTTTCACAGCGAGGGCAAACACCTGCATTGTAAAAACTATCTGATTAGTAGTCTGCGCTGATGCACAGCTACCGAGCCCACAGACCGGTGGTGATGGCAGCATGGGCTTTACATTGCTGATCGAATTTTCAGATGATGTTCTTTGTGATGACACTGGCCTCTGATGGTGTCAAGATGACGTCCTCTGGCCACGATGAGGAAGCAACGGTGATGAGGCAGGCGGTTGAAAAAAGTCTCTTCCATGGAACTTCGGGCCGGCGGTTGATACTGATGCACAGGAGGCAGACGGCAGAGCGTCGAAAAGAAGTTTCACAGCGAGGGAAAGCACCTGCATCGCGAAAAGTAGCGGATTAGTAGCCTGCGCTGATGCACAGCTACCGAGCCGACAGACCGGTGGAAATGGCAGCACGTGCTTTATATTGCTGATAGAATTTTCCGATTATGTTCTTGGTGATGACACTGGCCTCTGATGGTCCAAGATGACGTCCTCTGGCGACGATGAGTGTAGGCGATGAAGAAGCAACGGTGATGAGGAAGCAACGGTGATCATGCAGGCGGTTGAAAAAAGACTCTTGCAAGGAACTTCGGGGCGGCGGTCGATACTGATGTACAGGAGGCAGACGGCAGAGCGTCGAAAAGAAGTTTCACAGCGAGGGCAAACACCTGCATTGTGAAAACTATCTGATTAGTAGCCTGCACTGATGCACAGCTACCGATCCCACAGACCGGTGGCGATGGCAGCACGGGCTTTATATTGCTGATAGAATTTTCAGATGATGTTCTTGGTGATGACACTGGCCTCTGATGGTCCAAGATAACGTCCTCTGGCGACGATGAGTGTAGGCGATGGCGAAGCAACGGTGATGAGGCAGGCGTTTGAAAAAAGCCTCTTCCAAGGAACTTCGGGGCGGCGGTCGATACTGATGTACAGGAGGCAGACGGCAGAGCGTCGAAAAGAAGTTTCACAGCGAGGGCAAACACCTGCATTGTGAAAACTATCTGATTAGAAGTCTGCGCTCATGCACAGCTACCGAGCCCACAGACCGGTGGCGATGGCAGCATGGGCTTTATATTGCTGATCGAATTTTCAGATGATGTTCTTGGTGATGACACTGGCCTCTGATGCTCCAAGATGACGTCCGCTGGTGGCGATGAGTGTAGGCGATGAGGAAGCAACGGTGATGAGGCAGGCGGTTGAAAAAATCCTCTTCCAAGGAACTTCGGGGCGGCGGTCGATACTGATGTACAGGAGGCTGACGGCAGAGCGTCGAAAATAAGTTTCACAGCGAGGGCAAACACCTGCATTGTGAAAACTATCTGATTAGTAGCCTGCGCTGATGCACAGCTACCGAGCCCACAGACCGGTCGCGGCGGCAGCACGGGCTTTTTATTGCTGACAGAGTTTTCTGATTATGTTCTTGGTGATGACGCTGGCCTCAGATGGTGCAAGATAATGTCCTCTGGAGACGATGAGTGCATGCGATGGTGAAGCAACGGTGATGAGGCAGGCGGTTGAAAAAGGCATCTTCCAAGAAACATCGGGGCGGCGGTCGAATTGATGCACAGGAGGCAGACGGCGGAGCGTCGAAAAGAAGTTTCGCAGCGAGGGAAAACACCTGCATCGCGAAAAGTAGCGGATTAGTAGCCTGCGGTGATGCACAGCTACCGAGCCCACAGACCGGTGGCGATGGCAGCACGGGCTTTATATTGCTGATAGAAGTTTCAGATAATGTTCTTGGGGATGACACTGGCCTCTGATGGTCCAAGATGACGTCTTCTGGCGACGATGAGTGTAGGCGATGAGGAAGCAACGGTGATGAGGCAGGCGGTTGAAAAAAAGCCTCTACCAAGGAACTTCGGGGCGGCGGTCGATACTGATGTACAGGAGGCAGACGGCAGAGCGTCGAAAAGAAGTTTCACAGCGAGACCAAACATCTGCATTGTGAAAAATATCTTATTAGTAGCCTTCGCTGATGCACAGCTACCGAGCCGACAGACCGATGGCGATGGCAGCACGGGCTTTATATTGCTGATAGAAATTTCAGATGATGTTCTTGGGGATGACACTGGCCTCTAATGTGCCAAGATGACGTCCTCTGGCGACGATGAGTGTAGGCGATGAGGAAGCAACGGTGATGAGGCAGGCGGTTGAAAAAAGCCTCTTCCAAGGAACTACGGGGCGGCGGTCGAAATCGATGCACAGGAAGCAGACGGCAGAGTGTCGAAAAGAAGTTTCATAGCGAGGGCAAACACCTGCATTGTGAAAAGGAGCTGATTAGTAGTCTGCGCTCATGCACAGCTACCTAGCCCACAGACCGGCGGCGATGACAGGAGGGGTTTGTATGGCTGATAGAATTTTCAGATGATGTTCTTGGAGATGACACTAGCCTCTGATGGTTCAAGATGACGTCTTCTGGCGACAATGAGTGTAGGCGATGGGGAAGACATGGTGGTTAGGCGGGCGGTTGAAAAAGGCCTCTTCCAAGGATCTTCGGGGCGATGGTCGAAATCGATGTACAGGAAGCAGACGGCAGAGCGTCGGAAAGAAGTTTTACAGTGAGGGCAAACACCTGCATTGTGAAAAGTAGCTGATAAGTAGCCTGCGCTGATGCACAGAAACCGAGCCCACAGACCGGAGGCGATGACAGCTCGGGCTTTATATTGCTGATAGAATTTTCTGATTATGTTCTTGGTGATGACACTGGCCTCTGATGGTTCAAGATGACGTCCTCTGGCGATGATGATTGTAGGCGATGGGGAAGCAACAGTGATGAGTCAGGCGGTTGAAAAAGACCTCTTTCAAGGAACTTCGGGGCGGCGGTCGATACTGATGTACAGGAGGCAGACGGCAGAGCGTCGAAAATTAGTTTCACAGCGAGGGCAAACACCTGCATTGTGAAAAGTAGCTGATAAGTAGCCTGCGCTGATGCACAGAAACCGAGCCCACAGACCGGTGGCGATGACAGCACGGGCTTTATATTGCTGATAGTGTTTTCTGATTATGTTCTTGGTGATGACACTGGCCTCAGATGGTGCAAGATAACGTCCTCTGGTGACGATGAGTGCATGCGATGGTGAAGCAACGGTGATGAGGCAGGCGGTTGAAAAAGGCATCTTCCAAGAAACTTCTGGGCGGCGGTCGAAATTGATGCACAGGAGGCAGACGGCGGAACGTCGAAAAGAAGTTTCACAGCGAGGGAAAACACCTGCATCGCGAAATTTGTCATTTACGCGGATGATGTGACACTGTTGTTCACTGCAGCTAGCGCAGATGAGGTCATCACTAGAGCGAACAAAACGCTTGAGAAATTAGACATATGGGCCAAACTGAACAACTTAAAAATAAACGTTAGTAAAACGAAGGCTGTCCTATACCGCGCGAAAAACAAAATTATTAGCATAGACAGAGACATTAAGTTGAACAACTCAAAGATAGAGATAGTAAACACATTCAAAATACTTGAAATATATTTCACCGAAAATATGACGTGGGACAATCACGTGAGCCACGTTATCTCAAAACTATCTTGCATCGGGGGAGTAACGTACGCAAACAGATATACTCTACCTCCAAAGTTTAAACTTTTATTGTACAATGCACTATTCCTCTCACACATAAACCATTGCCAACTAGTCTGGGGGAAGACAACCAAAGGAAATTTGCAAAAAATTCTGACATTGCAGAAAAAAATGTTAAGAAACATTGAAAACGTCCCCAGAAGTCACCCTTCCCACCTTTTGTTCTCGAAATATTGCATAATGAAAATAGACAGCCTATACTCGCACGGCTTGTGTTCGCGTTATAGGATTGAAATAAAAAACAACACTCATTGTCTATTACGGTTGGCATCTCTTTGTAAAAGGACACTAGCTTATGAGTATAGAAGCACACAGCCTTGGTTAGTAAAAACGTGCAGGACAGATCATGGACGACAAATGATAAACAGATTGCTACCACACTTGTTAAATATCTGTTACAGAAACAGTATCACTCTCGAGTTAACTTCAAAAAGAGAACTGAAATTACTGTTCATCGAAAACAATTCCTTCATATGATGGGGTATTTCTAGCATTTTGCATAAGTACGCTGTACCTTTCCTTGAGCAACGCTTTTCTGTTCATGCGCATTGTTTTCTTCGTCTCTTTCCTTTACTTATGTAACGTTCTTGTTTTTTCGGGCTTTTTCCGGCATGTACTTTCGCTTATCACCGGTGTATCATGCAGTTCAAATTAGAATTGTTTTGTTTATTTTCCTTGTACAAGCCGATCTGACTTTGTAAACAAAGCATTTCTGTATTTTGATTTGTGTTGTTATTATGCCGCTCTGCCATTATTTTATTTTTTTTTTATTTTTTATTTTTTTTGTCCTCTCTTGTTTCTTGAATTTTTTGTAATCTGGGGAGCTGGGAACTAGTCAAGCTGAATTTTCAGCTTTTTTTCCCGCACTCCCTCACTTGATGAGTGAAATAAAGAATTTATTTATTATTTATTAGTAGCCTGCGTTGATGCACAGCTACCGAGCCCACAGACCGGGGGCGACGGCAGCACGGGCTTTATATTGCTGATAGAATTTTCAGATGATGTTCTTGGGGATGACACTGGCCTCTGATGGTCCAAGATGACGTCCTCTGGCGACGATGAGTGTAGGCGATGAGGAAGCAACGGTGATGAGGCAGGCGGTCGAAAAAACCTCTACCAAGGAACTTCGGGGCGGCGGTCGATACTGATGTACAGGAGGCAGACGGCAGAGCGTCGAAAAAAAGTTTCACAGCGAGGCCAAATATTTGCATTGTGAAAACTCTCTGATTAGTAGCATGCACTGATGCACAGCTACCGAGTCCACAGACCAGTGGCGATGGCAGCACGGGGTTTATATTGCAGATAGAATTTTCAGATGACGTTCTTGGTGATGACACTGGCCTCTGATGGTCCAAGATGACGTCCTCTGGCGTCCATGAGTGTAGGCGATGAGGAAACAACGGTGATGAGGCAGGCGGTTGAATAAAGCCTCTACCAAGGAACTTCGGGGCGGCGGTCGATACTGATGTACAGGAGGCAGAGGGCAGAGCGTCGAAAAAAAGTTTCACAGCGAGGGAAAACACCTGCATCGCGAAAAGTAGCGGATTAGTAGCCTGCGCTGATGCACAGCTACCGAGCCCACAGACCGGCGGCGATGACAGCACGGACTTTATATGACTGATAGAATTTTCAGATGATGTTATTGGTGATGCAACTGGCCTCTGATGGTCCAAGATGACGTCCTCTGGCGACGATGAGTGTAGGTGATAGGAAAGCAACGGTGATGAGGCAGGCGGTTGAAAAAGGCCTCTTCCAAGGAACTTCGGGGCGGCGGTCGAAATCGATGCACAGGAAGCAGACGGCAGAGCATCGAAAAGAAGATTCACAGCGAGGGCAAACATCTGCATTGTGAAAACTATCTGATTAGTAGCCTGCGCTGATACACAGCTACCGAGCCGACAGACCGGTGGCGATGGCAGCACGGGCTTTATATTGCTGGTAGAATATTCAGATGATGTTCTTGGGGATGACACTGGCCTCTGATGGTCCAAGATGACGTCCTCTGGCGACGATGAGTGTAGGCGATGAGGAAGCAACGGTGATGAGGCAGGCGGTTGAAAAAAGCCTCTTCCAAGGAACAACGGGGCGGCGGTCGAAATCGATGCACAGGAAGCAGACGGCAGAGTGTCGAAAAGAAGTTTGACAGCGAGGGCAAACACCTGCTTTGTGAAAAGGAGCTGATTAGTAGTCTGCGCTCATGCACAGCTACCTAGCCCACAGACCGGCGGCGATGACAGGAGGGGTTTGTATGGCGTATAGAATTTTCAGATGACGTTCTTGGGGATGACACTAGCCTCTGATGGTTCAAGATGACGTCTTCTGGCGACAATGAGTGTAGGCGATGGGGAAGACACGGTGGTGAGGCAGGCGGTTGAAAAAGGCCTCTTCCAAGGATCTTCGGGGCGATGGTCGAAATCGATGTACAGGAAGCAGACGGCAGAGCGTCGGAAAGGAGTTTTACAGCGAGGGCAAACACCTGCATTGTGAAAAGTAGCTGATAAGTAGCCTGCGATGATGCACAGAAACCGAGCCCACAGACGGGTGGCGAAGACAGCACGGGCTTTATATTGCTGATAGAATTTTCTGACTATGTTCTTGGTGATGACACTGGCCTCTGATGGTTCAAGATGACGTCCTCTGGCGACGATGAGTGTAGGCGATGGGGAAGCAACAGTGATGAGTCAGGCGGTTGAAAAAGCCTCTTTCAAGGAACTTCGGGACGCGCGGTCGAAATCGATGTACAGGAGGCAGACGGCGGAGCGTCGAAAAGAAGTTTCACATCGAGGGCAAACACCTACATTGTGAAAAGTAGCGGATTAGTAGCCTGCGCTGATGCACAGCTACCGAGCCCACAGACCGGTGGCGATGGCAGCACGGGATTTATATTGCTGATAGAATTTTCTGATTATGTTCTTGGTGATGACACTGGCCTCTGATGGTCCAAGATGACGTCCTCTGGCGACGATGAGTGTAGGCGATGGGGAAGTAACGGTGGTGAGACAGGCGGTTGAAAAAAGCCTCTTCCAAGGAACTTCGGGGCGGCAGTCGATACTGATGTACAAAAAGTATGGTGGAGCTGCCATAAAAAAAAAACGTAAACCAATAAGCTCCTCCCTGCGCCATTACGGGGCAGACGGCAGAGCGTCGAAAAGAAGTTTCACAGCGAGGGCAAACACCTGCATTGTGAAAAGTGTCTGGTTAGTAGCGTGCGCTGATGCACAGCTACCGAGCCCAAAGGCCGGCGGCGATGAGAGCAGGGGCTTTATATGGCTGATAGAATTTTCAAATGATGTTCCTGTTGATGACACTGGCATCTGATGTTCCAAATTGACGTCCTCTGGCAACGATGAGTGTATGCGAAGGGGAAGCAACGGTGATGAGGCAGGCGGTTGAAAAAGCCTCTTCCAAGGAACTTTAGGGAGGGTGTCGAAATTGATGTAGGGGAGGCATACGGCAGAGCGTAAAAAGAAGTTTCGCAGCGAGGAAAAACACCTGCATTGTGAAAAGTAGGAGAAGTAAAGGAGGAAGGCCATGTTGACATGATTTTCTTAGATTTCGAAAAGGCATTTTACCGCGTGTGTCACCAAAAGTTGCTTCTAAAATTAAAACCGATATTAAAAAATGACTCACTGCTACAATGGATCGAGGCATATCTTTCATCAAGGAAACAAAGCGTGTTCATTGATGGAATGTGTCCAAGGCCGGCACTTGTTCGTTCCGGCATCCCACAGGGATCTGTTCTCGGTCCGTTATTTTTCTTATCTTTATTAACGACATAGCAACGAATATACTGGTGGAAATCAGGTCGTTTGCAGACGACTGCATCCTTTATAATGAAATTAACAGCCCAAGAGACCAGGCCGTATTAAATTCTTCACTTACCGCTATCGAAACATGGTGCTTGACATGGCAAATGAAGATAAATACAAAAAAACAATAGCAATGACAGTCACCAGAAAACGGCATCCATTACCCTTTAAATACTGCGTCGATGGACAGGTTCTCTCTTCTGTACTAAGTTAAAAATACTTATGTGTAATTCCAGCATCCGACCTCAGATGGAATGAACACGTAACCTACATCACAAAAAAGTCCATGCAGAAACTGGGATATCCGAGCAGATGTTTGCAAGAGTAAACACAAGAAATAAATCTTCTACCGTATAAAACGTACATTAGAGCAATCCTTGAATATAGCCGAATTGTATGGGATCCATGGACCCAGCAAAATAAGAATAAGTTATAGAGCATACAAAGAAAATCGGTAAGATTAATATTCAGTTCCTATAGCTGGCGCACTTCACCAAGCATACTTGTTAAACAGGCTGGATTGGACCCACTACGAATCAGATGCTATCGGGAAAGGTTGAAGATCATGTATGTACTGTACCATGAGAAACTAGGAGTGAAAAGAATAAGTACATTGAACCAGTCACTAGACGCTCAACGCGATCGCATCACTCAAAAAAGCTAAAGGAATATTATAGTAAAACCGATGGTTTCAAAAATTCATATTTCCCACGAACGGTCCGAGATTGGAACTTGCTGTCTCCAAACACAGTGGAAAGTCGATCGGCCGAGTCATTCTGCAGAGCGCTAAAGAAAAACATAGGTATGTATATCTTTTATTGGAAACAGATGAAGTATAACCTGTTTTATTTATTTGTTGTGATTTTCCCTACCACCGCGATGGTCTACAATTAGCATTCATGTGCCTACATTTTTTCTTTTATTACTTTTTTATGCGAAAACTGTGCTAAAATGGTTCTGTAGCGCTTTTTATGCTGTGTTATCTTTGTTTCTATCTTATTTCGCACTCCTGCCTAAGGCCTAAAATAAGGCTGGCAATATCTTCGAAATAATAAATTAGTAGCCTGCGATGATATACAGCTACCGAGCCCACAGATCGGCGGCGATGACAGCACGGGCTTTATATGGCTGATAGAATTTTCAGATGATATTCTAGGTGATGACACTGGCCTCTGATGGTCCAAGATGACGTCCTCTGGCGACGACGAGTGCAGGCGATAGAGAAGCAATGGTGATCAGGCAGGCGGTTGAAAAAGGCCTCTTCCAAGAAACCTCGGGGCGGCGGTCGAAATTGATGCACAGGAGGCAGACGGCGGAGCATCGAAAAGAAGTTTCACAGCGAGGCAAACACCTGCATTGTGAAAAGTAGCGGATTAGTAGCCTGCGCTGATGCACAGGTACCGAGCCCACAGACCGGTGGCTATGGCAGCACGGGCTTTATGTTGCTGATACAATTTTGAGATGATGTTCTTGGTGATGACACTGGCCTCTGATAGTCCATGATGACGTCCTCTGGCGACGATGAGTGTAGACGATGAGGAAGCAACGGTGATGAGGCAGGCGGTTGAAAAAAGTCTCTTCCAAGGAACTTCGGGCCGGCGGTTGATACTGATGTACAGGAGGCAGACGGCAGAGCGTCGAAAAGAAGTTTCACAGCGAGAGAAAACACCTGCATCGCGAAAAGTAGCGGATTAGTAGCCTGCGCTGATGCACAGCTACCGAGCCCACAGACCGGCGGCGATGACAGCACGGGCTTTATATGACTGATAGAATTTTCAGATGATGTTCTTGGTGATGACACTGGCCTCTGATGGTCCATGAAGATGTCCTCTGGCGACGATGAGTGTAGGCGATGGGGAAGCAACGGTGATGAGGCAGGCGGATGAAAAAGGCCTCCTCCAAGGAACATCGGGGCGGCGGTCAAAATTGATGTACACGAGGCAGACGGCAGAGCGTGGAAAAGAAGTTTCAAAGCGAGGGCAAAAACCTGCATTGTGAAAAGCAGCGGATTAGTAGCCTGTGCTGATGCACAGCTACCGAGCCCACAGACCGGCGGTGATGACAGCAGGGGTTTTATCTGGCTGATAGAATTATCAGATGATGTTCTCGATGGTGGGACAGGCCACTGATGGTTAGATGACATCCTCTGGCGACGATGAGGTTAGGCGATGGGGCAGCAACGGTGATGGGGCTGGCGGATGAAAAAGTCCTTTTTCAAGGAACTTCGGGGCGGCGGTCAAAACTGATGTACAGCAGGCAGATGGCAGAGCGGCGAAAAGCAGTTTCACAGCGAGGGCAAACACCTGCGTTGTGAAACGTAGCGGATTAGTAGCCTGCGCTGATGCACAGCTACCGAGCCCACAGACCGGTGGCGATGGCAGCACGGGCTTTATATGGCTGATAGAATTTTCAGATGATATTCTTGGTGATGACACTGGCCTCTGATGGTCGAAGATGTCCTCTGGCGACGATGAGTGCATGCGATGGTGAAGCAACGGTGATGAGGCAGGCAGTTGAAAAAGGCCTCTTCCAAGAAACTTCGGGGCGGCGGTCGAAATTGATGTACAGGAGGCAGACAGCGGAGCGTCGAAAAGAAGTTCCACAGCGAGGAAAAACACCTGCCTTGTGAAAAGCAGCGGATTAGCAGCATGCGCTGATGCACAGCTAGCGAGTAAACAGACCGGCGGTGATGAGAGCACGGCCTTTATTTGGCTGATAGAATTTTCAGTTGATGTTCTTGGTGTTGACACTGACCTCTGATGGTCCAAGAAGACGTCCTCTGGCAAAGATGAGTGTAGGCGATAGGGAAGCAACGGTAATGAGGCAGGCGGTTGAAAAAGGCCTCTTCCAAGGAACATCGAGGCGGCGGTCGAAATTGATGTACTCGAGGCAGACGGCAGAGCGTCGAAAAGAAGTTTCACAGCGAGGGCAAACACCTGCATTGTGAAAAGCAGCGGATTTGTAGACTGCGCTGATGCACAGCTACCGAGCCCACAGACCGGCGGCGATGACAGCAGGGGTTTCATCTGGCTGATAGAATTATCAGATGATGTTCTCGGTGGCAGGACAGGCCACTGAGGGTCCAAGCTGACATCCTCTGGCGACGATGAGTGTAGGCGATGGGGCAGCAACGGTGATGGGGCTGGCGGATAAAAATTCCTTTTTCAAGGAACTTCGGGGCGGCGGTCGATACTCATGTACAGGAGGCAGACGGCAGAGCTTCGAAAAGAAGTTTCACAGCGAGGGCAAACACCTGCATTGTGAAAACTGATTAGTAGCCTGCGCTGATGCACAGCTACCGAGCCCACAGACCGTTGGCGATGGCAGCACGGGCTTTATATTGCTGAATAAATTTTCAGATGTAGTTCTTGGTGATGGTACTGGCCTCTGATGGTCCAAGATGACGTCCTCTGGCGACGATGAGTGTAGACGATGAGTAAGCAACAGTGATGAGGCAGGCGGTTGAAAAAAGCCTCTACCAAGGAACTTCGGGGGGGGGGCGGTCGATACTGATGTACAGGAGGCAGACGGCAGAGCGTCGAAAAGAAGTTTCACAGCGAGGGCAAACACCTGCATTGTGAAAACTATCTGATTAGTAGCCTGCACTGATGCACAGCTACCGAG
Organism: Amblyomma americanum; assembly: GCF_052857255.1. NCBI lineage: Eukaryota > Metazoa > Arthropoda > Arachnida > Ixodida > Ixodidae > Amblyomma > Amblyomma americanum. The sequence continues at coordinate 208,313,098 of NC_135498.1, forward strand.
CCCACAGACCGGTGGCGATGGCAGCACGGGCTTTGTATTGCTGATAGAATTTTCAGATGATGTTCTTGGTGATGACACTGGCCTCTGATGGTCCAAGATGACGTCCTCTGGCGACGATGAGTGTAGACGATGAGGAAGCAACGGTGATGAGGCAGGCGGTTGAAAAAAGCCTCTTCCCAGCAACTTCGGGCAGGCGGTTGATACTGATGCACAGGAGGCAGACGGCAGAGCGGCGCAAAGAAGTTTCACAGCGAGGGAAAACACCTGCATCGAGAAAAGTAGCGGATTAGTTGCCTGCACTGATGCACAGCTACCGAGCCGACAGACCGGTGGCGATGGCAGCACGGGCTTTATATTGCTGATAGAATTTTCAGATGATGTTCTTGGGGATTACACTGGCCTCTGATGGTCCAAGATGACGTCCTCTGGCGACGATGAGTTTAGGCGATGAGAAAGCAACGGTGATGAGGCAGGCGGTTGAAAAAAGCCTCTTCCAAGGAACTTCGGGGCGGCGGTCGATACTGATGTACAGGAGGCAGACGGCAGAGCGTTGAAAGTAAGTTTCACAGCGAGGGCAAACACCTGCATTGTGAAAACTATCTGATTATTAGCCTGCGATGATGCACAGCTACTGAGCCCACAGACCGGTGGCGATGGCAGCACGGGCTTTATATGGCTTATAGAATTTTCAGATGATATTCCTGGTGATGACACTGGCCTCTGATGGTCCAAGATGACGTCCTCTGGCGACGATGAGTGCATGCGATGGTGAAGCAACGGTGATGAGGCAGGCAGTTGAAAAAGGCCTCTTCCAAGAAACTTCGGGGCGGCGGTCGAAATTGATGTACAGGAGGCAGACGGCGGAGCGTCGAAAAGAAGTTTCAAAGCGAGGGAAAACACCTGCATTGTGAAAAGCAGCGCATTTGTAGCCTGCGCTTATGCACAGCTACCGAGCCCACAGACCGGCGGTGATGACAGCACAGGCTTTATTTGGCTGATAGAATTTTCAGATGATGTTCCTGGTGATGACACTGACCTCTGATGGTCCAAGAAGACGTCCTCTGGCGACGATGAGAGTAGGCGATGGGGAAGCAACGGTGATGGGGCTGGCGGATGAAAGAGTCCTTTTTCAAGGAACTTCGGGGCGGCGTTCAAAACTGATGTACAGGAGGCAGATGGCAGAGCGGCGAAAAGCAGTTTCACAGCGAGGGCAAACACCTGCATTGAAAAAGCAGCGGATTTGTAGACTGCGCTAATGCACAGCTACTGAGCCCACAGACCGGCGGCGATGACAGCAGGGGTTTTATCTGGTTGATCGAATTATCAGATGATGTTCTCGGTGGTAGGACAGGCCAGTGAGGGTCCAAGATGACATCCTCTGGCGACGGTGAGCGTAGGCGATGGGGCAGCCACGGTGATGGGGCTGGCGGATGAAAATTTCTTTTTCAAGGAACTTCGGGGTGGCGGTCGATACTGGAGTACAGGAATCAGACGGCAGAGCTTCGAAAAGAAGTTTCTCAGCAAGGGCAAACACCTGCATTGTGAAAACTCTGATTAGTAGCCTGCGCTGATGCACACCTACCGAGCCCACAGACCGTTGGCGATGATAGCACGGACTTTATATTGCTGATAAAATTTTCAGATGTAGTTCTTGGTGATGACACTGGCCTCTGATGGTCCAAGATGACGTCCTTTTGCGACGATGAGTGTAGACGATGAGGTAGCAACGGTGATGAGGCAGGCGGTGTAAAAAAGTCTCTTCCAGGAACTTCGGGCTGGCGGTCGATACTGATGTACAGGAGGCAGACGGCAGAGCGTCAAAAAGAAGTTTCACAGCGAGGGAAAACACCTGCATCGCGAAAAGTAGCGGATTAGTAGCCTGCGCTGATGCACAGCTACCGAGCCCACAGACCGGTGGCGATGGCAGCATGGGTTTTATAGTGCTGATAGAATTTTCAGATGACGTTCTTGGTGATGACACTGGCCTCTGATGGTCCAAGATGACGTCCTCTGGCGACGATGAGTGTAGACGATGAGGACACAACGGTGATGAGGCAGGCGGTTGAAAAAAACCTCTTCCAAGGAACTTCGGTGCGGCGGTCGATACTGATGTACAGGAGGCAGACGGCAGAGCGTCGAAAATAAGTTTTACAGCCAGGGCAAACACCTGCATTGTGAAAACTATCTGATTAGTAACCTGCGCTGATGCACAGCTACCGAGCCCACAGACCGGTGGCGATGGCAGCATGGGTTTTATAGTGCTGATAGAATTTTCAGATGACGTTCTTGGTGATGACACTGGCCTCTGATGGTCCAAGATGACGTCCTCTGGCGACGATGAGTGTAGACGATGAGGACACAACGGTGATGAGGCAGGCGGTTGAAAAAAACCTCTTCCAAGGAACTTCGGGGCGGCGGTCGATACTGATGTACAGTACTCACGGATTGAAATAGGACATTCGGAGCGCGTATCCGTCGCTTCATGGAGCGCCGCCCGTAGACGCTCATGGAACCAAGGTGGTGCATTGTGGTATGGCGTGAGAGGGAGAACATCTACAAAGCAGAATTGTTCCTTCCAGTAGCCAATCAGCCGGCCTGTGGTTTACCACATGCCTGCGTGGCACTGCAAGGCTAGCGCTCCGAATGTCCTATTTCAATCCGTGAGTACTGTACAGGAGGCAGACGGCAGAGCTTTGAAAAGAAGTTTCACAGCGAGGGCAAACACCTGCATTGTGAAAACTATCTGATTAGTAGGCTGCGCTGATGCACAGCTACCGAGCCCACAGACCGGTGGCGTTGGCAGCACGGGATTTATATTGCTGATCGAATTTTCAGGTGATGTTCTTGGTAATGGCACTGGCCTCTGGTAGTCCAAGATGACGTCCTCTGGCGACGAAGAGTGTAGGAGATGAGGAAGCAACGGTGATGAGGCAGGCGGTTGAAAAAAGTCTCTTCCAAGGAACTTCGGGGCGGCGGTCGATACTGATGTACAGGAGGCAGACGGCAGAGCGTCGAAAAGAAGTTTCACAGCGAGGGCAAACACCTGCATTGTGAAAAATATCTGATTAGTAGCATGCACTGATGCACAGCTACCGAGCCCACAGACCGGTGGCGATGGCAGCACGGGCTTTATATTGCTGCTAGAATTTTCAGATGATGTTCTTGGTGATGACACTGGCCTCTGATGGTTCAAGATGACGTCCTCTGGCGACGATCAGTGTAGACGATGAGGAAACAACGGTGATGAGGCAGGCGGTTGAAAAAAACCTCTTCCAAGGAACTTCAGGCCGGCGGTTGATACTGACGCACAGGAGGCAGACGGCAGAGCGTCGAAAAGAAGTTTCACAGCGAGGGAAAACACCTGCATCGCGAAAAGTAGCGGATTAGTAGCCTGCGCTGATGCACAGCTACCGAGCCGACAGATCTGTGGCGATGGCAGCACGCTCTTTATATTGCTGATAGAATTTTCAGATGATGTTCTTGGGGATGACACTGGCCTCTGATGGTCCAAGATGACGTCCTCTGGCGACGATGAGTGTAGGCGATGAGGAAGCAACTGTGATGAGGCAGGCGGTTGAAAAAAGCCTCTTCCAAGGAACTACGGGGCGGCGGTCGAAATCGATGTACAGGAGGCAGACGGCGGATTGTCGAAAAGAAGTTTCACAGCGAGGGCAAATACCTGCATTGTGAAAACTATCTGATTAGTAGCCTCCACTGATGCACAGCTACCGAGCCCACAGACCGGTGGCGATAGCCGCACGGGCTTTATATTGCTGCTAAAATTTTCAGATGATGTTCTTGGTGATGACACTGGCCTCTGATGGTCCAAGATGACGTCCTCTGGCGACGATGAGTGTAGACGATGAGGAAACAACGGTGATAAGGCAGCCGGTTGAAAAAAACCTCTTCCGAGGAACTTCAGGCCGGCGGTTGATACTGATGCACAGGAGGCAGACGGCAGAGCGTCGAAAAGAAGTTTCACAGCAAGGGAAAACACCTGCATTGTGAAAAGTAGCGGATTAGTAGTCTGCGCTGATGCACAGCTACCGAGCCCACAGACCGGTGGCGATGGCAGCACGGGCTTTATATTGTTGATAGAATTTTCTGCTTATGTTCTTTTTGATGACACTGGCATCTGATGGTCCAAGATAACGTCCTCTGGCGACGATGAGTGTAGGCGATGGGGAAGCAACGGTGATGAGGCAGGCGGTTGAAAAAGGCCTCTTCCAAAGAACTTCGGGGCGGCGGTCGAAATCGATGCACAGGAAGCAAACGGCAGAGCGTCGAAAGGAGGTTTCACAGCGAGGGCAAACACCTGCATCATGAAAAGGAGCTGATTAGTAGTCTGCCGTGATGCACAGCTACCTAGCCCACAGACCGGCAGCGATGACACCAGGGGCTTTATATGTCTGATAGAATGTTCAGATGATGTTCCTGGTGATGACACTGGCCTCTGATGGTCCATGATGACGTCCTCTGGCGACGATGAGTGTAGATGATGAGGAAGCAACGGTGATGAGGCAGGCGGTTGAAAAAAGCCTCTTCCAAGGAACTTCGGGGCGGCAGTCGATACTGATGTACAAAAAGTATGGCGGAGCTGCCTTAAAAAAACGTAAGCCAATAAGCTCCTGCCTGCGCAATGACGAGGCAGACAGCAGAGCGTCGAAAAGAAGTTTCACATCGAGGGCAAACACCTGCATTGTGAAAAGTCTGATTAGTAGCGTGCGCTGATGCACAGCTACCGAGCCCAAAGGCCGGCGGCGATGAGAGCAGGGGCTTTATATGGCTGATAGAATTTTCAGATGATGTTCCTGTTGATGACACTGGCCTCTGATGTTCCAAGATGACGTCCTCTGGCAACGATGAGTGTATGCGATGGGGAAGCAACGGTGATGAGGCAGGCGGTTGAAAAAGCCTCTTCCAAGGAACTTTGGGGAGGCTGTCGAAATTGATGTAGAAGAGGCATACGGCAGAGCGTAAAAAGAAGTTTCGCAGCGAGGAAAAACACCTGCATTGTGAAAAGTAGCAGAAGTAAAGGAGGAAGGCCATGTTGACATGATTTTCTTAGATTTCGAAAAGGCATTTGACCGCGTGTGTCACCAAAAGTTGCTTATAAAATTAAAACCGATATTAAAAAATGACTCACTGCTACAATGGATAGAGGCATATCTCTCATCAAGGAAACAAAGCGTGTTCATTGATGGAATGTGTCCAAGGCCTGCACTTGTTCGTTCCGGCATCCCACAGGGATCTGTTCTCGGCCCGTTATTTTTCTTATCTTTACTAACGACATAGTAACGAATATACTGGTGAAAATCAGGTTGTTTGCAGACGACTGCATCCTTTTTAATGAAATTAACAACCCAAGAGACCAGGCCGTATTAAATTCTTCACTTACCGCTATCGAAACATGGTGCTTGACATGGCAAATGAAGATAAATACAAAAAAACAGTAGCAATGACAGTCACCACAAAACGGCAACCATTACCATTTAAATACAGCATCAATGGACAGGTTCTCTCTTCTGTACTAAGTTACAAATACTTATGTGTAATCCTTACATCCGACCTCAGATGGAATGAACACGTAACCTACATCACAAAAAAGTCCGTGCAGAAACTGGGATATCTGAGCAGATGTTTGCAACAGTCAACACAAGAAATAATACTTCTAGCGTATAAAACCTACATTAGACCAATCCTTGAATATAGCTGTATTGTATTGTATGGGATCCACGGACCCAGCAAAATATCAATAAGTTGGAGAGCATACAAAGAAAATCGGTAAGATTAATATTCAGTTCCTATAGCTGGCGCACTTCACGAAGCGCACTTGTTAAACAGGCTGGCTTGGACCCACTACGAATCAGATGCTATCGGGAAAGGTTGAAGATCATGTATTTACTGTACCATGAGAAACTAGGAGTAGAAAAGAATAAGTACATTGAACCAGTCACTAGACGCTCAACGCGATCGCATCACTCAAAAAAGCTAAAGGAATATTATAGTAAAACCGATGGTTTCAAAAATTCATATTTCCCACGAACGGTTCGAGATTAGAACTTGCTGTCTCCAAACACAGTGGAAAGTCGATCGGCCGAGTCATTCTGCAGAGCGCTAAAGAAAAACAAAGGTATGTAAATCTTTTATTGGAAATAGATGAAGTATAATCTGTTTTATTTATTTGTTGTGATTTTCCCTACCACCGCGATGGTCTACAATTAGCATTCATGTGCGTACATTTTTTTCTTTTTTTTTACTTTTTTTATGCGAAAACTGTGCTAAAATGGTTCTGTAGTGCTTTTCTTGCTGTGTTATGTTTGTTTTTATCTTATTTCTCACTCCTGCCTAAGGCCTATAATAAGGCTGGCAGTATCTTCAAAATAATAAATTAGTAGCCTGCTATGATGCACAGCTACCGAGCCCACAGACCGGTGGCGATGGCAGCACGGGCTTTATATGGCTGATACAATTTTCAGATGATATTCTTGGTGATGACACTGGCCTCTGATGGTCCAAGATGACGTCCTCTGGCGACGATGAGTGTAGGCGATGGGGAAGCAACGGTGATGAGGCAGGCGGATGAAGAAGGCCTCCTCCAAGGAACATCGGGGCGGCGGTCGAAATGGATGTACACGAGGCAGACGGCAGAGCGTCGAAAAGAAGTTTCACAGCGAGGGCAAACACCTGCATTGTGAAAAGCAGCGGATTAGTAGCCTGCGCTGATGCACAGCTACCGAGCCCACAGACCGGCGGTGATGACAGCAGGGGTTTTATCTGGCTGAAAGAATTATCAGATGATGTTCTCGATGATTGGACAGGCCACTGATGGTCCAAGATGACATCCTCTGGCGACGATGAGGTTAGGCGATGGGGCAGCAACGGTGATGGGGCTGGCGGATGAAAAAGTCCTTTTTCAAGGAACTTCGGGGCGGCGGTCAAAACTGATGTACAGGAGGCAGATGGCAGAGCGGCGAAAAGCAGTTTCACAGCGAGTTCAAACACCTGCGTTGTGAAAAGTAGCGGATGAGTAGCCTGCGCTGATGCACAGCTACCGAGCCCACAGACCGGTGGCGATGGCAGCACGGGCTTTATATGGCTGATAGAATTTTCAGATGATATTCTTGGTGATGACACTGGCCTCTGATGGTCCAAGATGACGTCCTCTGGCGACGATGAGTGCATGCGATGGTGAAGTAACGGTGATGAGGCAGGCAGTTGAAAAAGGCCTCTTCCAAGAAACTTCGGGGCGGCGGTCGAAATTGATGTGCAGGAGGCAGACGGCGGAGCGTCGAAAAGAAGTTTCACAGCGAGGGAAAACACCTGCATTCTGAAAAGCAGCGGATTAGTAGCCTGCGCTGATGCACAGCTACCGAGCCCACAGACCGGCGGTGATGACAGCACGGGCTTTATTTGGCTGATAGAATTTTCAGATGATGTTCCTGGTGATGACACTGACCTCTGATGGTCCAAGAAGACGTCCTCTGGCGAAGATGAGTGTAGGCGATGGGGAAGCAACGGTAATGAGGCAGGCGGTTGAAAAAGGCCTCTTCCAAGGAACATCGAGGCGGCGGTCGAAATTGATGTACACGAAGCAGACGGCAGAGCGGCGAAAAGCAGTTTCAGAGCGAGGGCAAACACCTGCCTTGAAAAAGCAGCGGATTTGTAGACTGCGCTGATGCACAGCTACAGAGCCCACAGACCGGCGGCGATGACAGCAGGAGTTTCATCTGGCTGATTGAATTATCAAATGATGTTCTCGGTGGTAGGACAGGCCACTGAGGGTCCAAGATGACATCCTCTGGCGACGATGAGTGTAGGCGATGGGGCAGCAACGGTGATGGGGCTGGCGGATGAACATTCCTTTTTCAAGGAACTTCGGGGTGGCTGTCGAAATCGACGCACAGGAAGCAGACGGCAGAGCGTCGAAAAGAAGTTTCACAGCGAGGGCAAACACCTGCATTATGAAAAGGAGCTGATTAGTAGTCTGCCCTGATGCACTGCTACCTAGCCCACAGACCTGCAGCGATGACAGCAGGGACTTTATATGTCTGATAGAATGTTCAGATGATGTTCCTGGTGATGACACTGGCCTCTGATGGTCCATGATGACGGCGTCTGGCGACGATGAGCGTAGACGATGAGGAAGCAACGGTGATGATGCAGGCGGTTGAAAAAAGCCTCTTCCAAGAAACTTGGGGGGACAGTCGATACTGATGTACAAAAAGTATGGTGGAGCTGCCATAAAAAAAACGTAAACCAATAAGCTCCTGCCTGCGCCATTACGACGCAGACGGCAGAGCGTCGAAAAGAAGTTTCACAGCGAGGGCAAACACCTGCACTGTGAAAATTGTCTGGTTAGTAGCGTGCGCTGATGCACAGCTACCGAGCCCAAAGTCCGGCGGCGATGAGAGCAGGGGCTTTATATGGCTGATAGAATTTTCAGATGATGTTCCTGTTGATGACACTGGCCTCTGATGTTCCAAGATGACGTCCTCTGGCGACGATGAGTGTAGGTGATGGGGAAGCAAAGGTGATGAGGCAGCCGGTTGAAAAAGGCCTCTTCCAAAGAACTTCGGGGCGGCGGTCGAAATCGATGCACAAGAAGCAGACGGCAGAGCGTCGAAAGGAGGTTTCACAGCGAGGGCAAACACCTGCATCATAAAAAGGAGCTGATTAGTCGTCTGCCGTGATGCACAAATACCTAGCCCACAGACCGGCAGCGATGACACCAGGGGCTTTATATGTCTGATAGAATGTTCAGATGATGTTCCTGGTGATGACACTGGCCTCTGATGGTCCACGATGACGTCCTCTGGCGACGATGAGCGTAGATGATGAGGAAGCAACGGTGATGAGGCAGGCGGTTGAAAAAGGCCTCTTCCAAAGAACTTCGGGGCGGCGGTCGAAATCGATGCACAGGAAGCAAACGGCAGAGCGTCGAAAGGAGGTTTCACAGCGAGGGCAAACACCTGCATCATGAAAAGGAGCTGATTATTAGTCTGCCGTGATGCACAGCTACCTAGCCCACAGACCGGCAGCGATGACACCCGGGGCTTTATATGTCTGATAGAATGTTCAGATGATGTTCCTGGTGATGACACTGGCCTCTGATGGTCCATGATGACGTCCTCTGGCGACGATGAGTGTAGATGATGAGGAAGCAACGGTGATGAGGCAGGCGGTTGAAAAAAGCCTCTTCCAAGGAACTTCGGGGCGGCAGTCGATACTGATGTACCAAAAGTATGGTGGAGCTGCCATAAAAAAAGGTAAGCCAATAAGCTCCTGCCTGCGCCATTACGAGGCAGACAGCAGAGCGTCGAAAAGAAGTTTCACATCGAGGGCAAACACCTGCATTGTGAAAAGTCTGATTAGTAGCGTGCGCTGATGCACAGCTACCGGGCCCAAAGGCCGGCGGCGATGAGAGCAGGGGCTTTATATGGCTGATAGAATTTTCAGATGATGTTCCTGTTGATGACACTGGCCTCTGATGTTCCAAGATGACATCCTCTGGCAACGATGAGTGTATGCGATGGGGAAGCAACGGTGATGAGGCAGGCGGTTGAAAAAGCCTCTTCCAAGGAACTTTGGGGAGGCTGTCGAAATTGATGTAGAGGAGGCATACGGCAGAGCGTAAAAAGAAGTTTCGCAGCGAGGAAAAACACCTGCATTGTGAAAAGTAGCAGAAGTAAAGGAGGAAGGCCATGTTGACATGATTTTCTTAGATTTCGAAAAGGCATTTGACCGCGTGTGTCACCAAAAGTTGCTTCTAAAATTAAAACCGATATTAAAAAAATGACTCACTGCTACAATGGATAGAGGCATATCTTTCATCAAGGAAACAAAGCGTGTTCATTGATGGAATGTGTCCAAGGCCTGCACTTGTTCGTTCCGGCATCCCACAGGGATCTGTTCTCGGCCCGTTATTTTTATTATCTTTACTAACGACATAGTAACGAATATACTGGTGAAAATCAGGTTGTTTGCAGACGACTGCATTCTTTTTAATGAAATTAACAACCCAAGAGACCAGGCCGTATTAAATTCTTCACTTACCGCTATCGAAACATGGTGCTTGACATGGCAAATGAAGATAAATACAAAAAAAACAGTAGTAATGACAGTCACCACAAAACGGCAACCATTACCTTTTAAATACAGCATCAATGGACAGGTTCTCTCTTCTGTACTAAGTTACAAATACTTATGTGTAATCCTAACATCCGACCTCAGATGGAATGAACACGTAACCTACATCACAAAAAAGTCCGTGCAGAAACTGGGATATCTGAGCAGATGTTTGCAACAGTCAACACAAGAAATAATACTTCTAGCGTATAAAACCTACATTAGACCAATCCTTGAATATAGCTGTATTGTATGGGATCCACGGACCCAGCAAAATATCAATAAGTTGGAGAGCATACAAAGAAAATCGGTAAGATTAATATTCAGTTCCTATAGCTGGCGCACTTCACGAAGCATACTTGTTAAACAGGCTGGCTTGGACCCACTACGAATCAGATGCTATCGGGAAAGGTTGAAGATCATATATTTACTGTACCATGAGAAACTAGGAGTAGAAAAGAATAAGTACATTGAACCAGTCACTAGACGCTCAACGCGATCGCATCACTCAAAAAAGCTAAAGGAATATTATAGTAAAACCGATGGTTTCAAAATTTCATATTTCCCACGAACGGTTCGAAATCAGAACTTGCTGTCTCCAAACACAGTGGAAAGTCGATCGGCCGAGTCATTCTGCAGAGCGCTAAAGAAAAACATAGGTACGTAAATCTTTTATTGGAAACAGATGAAGTATAATCTGATTTATTTATTTGTTGTGATTTTTCCTACCAACGCGATGGTCTACAATTAGCATTCATGTGCGTACATTTTTTTCTTTTTTTACTTTTTTATGCGAAAACTGTGCTAAAATGGTTCTGTAGTGCTTTTTTTGCTGTGTTATCTTTGTTTCTATCTTATTTCTCACTCCTGCCTAAGGCCTATAATAAGGCTGGCAGTATCTTCGAAATAATAAATTAGTAGCCTGCTATGATGCACAGCTACCGAGCCCACAGACAGGCGGCGATGACAGCACGGGCTTTATATGGACGATAGAATTTTCAGATGATATTCTTGGTGATGACACTGGCCTCTGATGGTCCAAGATGACGTCCTCTGGCGACGATGAGTGCATGCGATGGTGAAGCAACGGTGATGAGGCAGGCGGTTGAAAAAGGCCTCTTCCAAGAAACTTCGGGGCGGCGGTCGATATTCATGCACAGGCTGCAGACGGCGGAGCGTCGAGAAGAAGTTTCACAGCGATGAAAACACCTGCATCGCGAAAAGTAGCGGATTAGTAGCCTGCGCTGATGCTCAGCTACCGAGCCCACAGACCGGTGGCGATGGCAGCACGGGCTTTATATGGCTGATACAATTTTTAGATGATGTTCTTGGTGATGACACTGGCCTCTGATGGTCCAAGATGACGTCCTCTGGCGACGATGAGTGTAGGCGATGGGGAAGCAACGGTGATGAGGCAGGCGGATGAAAAAGGCCTCTTCCAAGGAACATCGGGGCGGCGGTCGAAATGGATGTACACGAGGCAGACGGCAGAGCGTCGGAAAGAAGTTTCGCAGCGAGGGCAAACACCTGCATTGTGAAAAGCAGCGGATTAGTAGCCTGCGCTGATGCACAGCTACCGAGCCCACAGACCGGCGGTGATGACAGCAGGGGTTTTATCTAGCTGAAAGAATTATCAGATGATGTTCTCGATGATGGGACAGGCCACTGATGGTCCAAGATGACATCCTCTGGCGACGATGAGGTTAGGCGATGGGGCAGCAACGGTGATGGGGCTGGCGGATTAAAAAGTCCTTTTTCAAGGAACTTCTGGGCGGCGGTCAAAACTGATGTACAGGAGGCAGATGGCAGAGCGGCGAAAAGCAGTTTCACAGCGAGGGCAAACACCTGCGTTGGGAAAAGTAGCGGATTAGTAGCCTGCGCTGATGCACAGCTACCGAGCCCACAGACCGGTGGCGATGGCAGCACGGGCTTTATATGGCTGATAGAATTTTCAGATGATATTCTTGGTGATGACACTGGCCTCTGATGGTCCAAGATGACGTCCTCTGGCGACGATGAGTGCATGCGATGGTGAAGCAACGGTTATGAGGCAGGCAGTTGAAAAAGGTCTCTTCCAAGAAACTTCGGGGGGGCGGTCGAAATTGATGTACAGGAGGCAGACGGCGGAGCGTCGAAAAGAAGTTTCACAGCGAGGGAAATAACCTGCATCGCGAAACGTAGCGGATTAGTAGCCTGCACTGCTGCACAGCTACCGAGCCCACAGACCGGCGGCGATGACAGCACGGGCTTTATATGACTTATAGAATTTTCACATGATGTTCTTGGTGATGACACTGGCCTCTGATGGTCAAAAATGACGTCCTCTGGCGATGATGAGCGTAGGTGATGGGGAAGCAACGGTGATGAGGCAGGTGGTTGAAAAAGGCCTCTTCCAAGGAACTTCGGGGCGGCGGTCTTCATCGATGCACAGGAAGCAGACGGCAGAGCATCGAAAAGAAGTTTCACAGCGAGGGAAAACACCTGCATCGCGAAAAGTAGCGGGTTAGTAGCCTGCGCTGCTGCACAGCTACCGAGCCCACAGACCGGCGGCGATGACAGTACGGGCTTTATATGACTGATAGAATTTTCAGATGATGTTCTTGGCGATGACACTGGCCTCTGATGGTCCAAGATGACATCCTCTGGTGACGATGAGTGTAGATGATAGGGAAGCAACGGTGATGAGGCAGGCGGTTGAAAAAGGCCTCTTCCAAGGAACTTCGGGGCGGCGGTCGATACTGATGTACAGGAGGCAGACGGCAGAGCGTCGAAAAGAAGTTTTACAGCCAGGGCAAACACCTGCATTGTGAAAACTATCTGATTAGTAGCCTGCGCTGATGCACAGCTACCGAGCCCACAGACCGGTGGCGATGGCAGCATGGGCTTTATATTGCTGATAGAATTTTCAGATGATGTTCTTGGTGATGACACTGGCCTCTGATGGTCCAAGATGACGTCCTCTGGCGACGATGAGTGTATACGATGAGGAAACAACGGTGATGAGGCAGGCGGTTGAAAAAAACCTCTTCCAAGGAACTTGGGGGCGGCGGACGATACTGATGTACAGGAGGCAGACGGCAGAGCGTCGAAAAGAAGTTTCACAGCGAGGGCAAACACCTGCATTGCGAAAACTATCTGATTAGTAGGCTGCGCTGATGCACAGCTACCGAGCCCACAGACCGGTGCGATGGCAGCACGGGATTTATATTGCTGATCGAATTTTCAGGTAATGTTCTTGGTGATGGCACTGGCCTCTGATAGTCCAAGATGACGTCCTCTGGCGACGATGAGTGTAGGCGATGAGGAAGCAACGGTGATGAGGCAGGCGGTTGAAAAAAGCCTCTTCCAAGGAACTTCGGGGCGGCGGTCGATACTGATGTACAGGAGGCAGACGGCAGAGCGTCGAAAGTAAGTTTCACAGCGAGGGCAAACACCTGCATTGTGAAAACTATCTGATTAGTAGCCTGCGCTGATGCACAGCTACCGAGCCCACAGACCGGTGGCGATGCCAGCACGGGCTTTATATTGCTGATAGAATTTTGAGATGATGTTCTTGCTGATGACACTGGCGTCTGATGGTCCAAGATGACGTCCTCTGGCGACGATGACTGTAGGCGATGGGGAAGCAACGGTGATGAGGCAGGCGGTTGAAAAAGGGCTCTTCCAAGGAACTTCGGGGCGGCGGTCGATACTGATGTACAGGAGGCAGACGGCAGAGCGTCGAAAAGAAGTTTCACAGCGAGGGCAAACACCTGCATTGAAAAAGCAGCGGATTTGTAGACTGCGCTGATGCACAGCTACCGAGCCCACAGACCGGCGGCGATGACAGCAGGGGTTTTATCTAGCTGAAAGAATTATCAGATGATGTTCTCGATGATGGGACAGGCCACTGATGGTCCAAGATGACATCCTCTGGCGACGATGAGGTTAGGCGATGGGGCAGCAACGGTGATGGGGCTGGCGGATTAAAAAGTCCTTTTTCAAGGAACTTCGGGGCGGCGGTCAAAGCTGATGTAGAGGAGGCAGATGGCAGAGCGGCGAAAAGCAGTTTCACAGCGAGGGCAAACACCTGCATTGTGAAAAGCAGCGGATGAGTAGCCTGCGCTGATGCACAGCTACCGAGCCCACAGACCGGTGGCGATGGCAGCACGGCATTTATATGGCTCATAGAATTTTCAGATGATATTCTTGGTGATGACACTGGCCTCTGATGGTCCAAGATGACGCCCTCTGGCGACGATGAGTGCATGCGATGGTGAAGCAACGGTGATGAGGCCGGCAGTTGAAAAAGGCCTCTTCCAAGGAACATCGAGGCGGCGGTCGAATTTGATGTACACGAAGCTGACGGCAGAGCGGCGAAAAGCAGTTTCACAGCGAGGGCAAACACCTGCATTGAAAAAGCAGCGGATTTGTAGACTGCGCTGATGCACAGCTACCGAGCCCACAGACCGGCGGCGATGACAGCAGGGGTTTCATCTGGCTGATAGAATTATCAGATGATGTTCTCGGTGGTAGGACAGGCCACTGAGGGTCCAAGATGACATCCTCAGGCGACGATGAGTGTAGGCGATGGGGCAGCAACGGTGATGGGGCTGGCGGATGAAAATTCCTTTTTCAAGGAACTTCGGGGTGGCGGTGGATACTGATGTACAGGAATCAGACGGCAGAGCTTCGAAAAGAAGTTTCACAGCGAGGGCAAACACCTGCATTGTGAAAACTCTGATTAGTAGCCTGCGCTGATGCACAGCTACCGAGCCCACAGACCGGTGGCGATGGCAGCAGGGGTTTTATATGGCTGATAGAATTTTCAGATGATATTCTTGGTGATGACACTGGCCTCTGATGGTCCAAGATGACGCCCTCTGGTGACGATGAGTGCATGCGATGGTGAAGCAACGGTGATGAGGCAGGCAGTTGAAAAAGGCCTCTTCCAAGAAACTTCGGGGCGGCGGTCGAAATTGATGTACAGGAGGCAGACGGCGGAGCGTCCAAAAGAAGTTTCACAGCGAGAGAAAACACCTGCATTGTGAAAAGCAGCGGATTAGTAGCCTGCGCTGATGCACAGCTACCGAGCTCACAGACCGGCGGTGATGACAGCACGGGCTTTATTTGGCTGATAGAATTTTCAGATGATGTTCCTGGTGATGACACTGACCTCTGATGGTCCAAGAAGACGTCCTCTGGCGACGATGAGTGTAGGCCATGGGGAACCAACGGTAATGAGGCAGGCGGTTGAAAAAGGCCTCTTCCAAGGAACATCGAGGCGGCGGTCTAATTTGATGTACACGAAGCAGACGGCAGAGCGGCGAAAAGCAGTTTCACAGCGAGGGCAAACACCTGCATTGAAAAAGCAGCGGATTTGTAGACTGCGCTGATGCACACCTACCGAGCCCACAGACCGGCGGCGATGACAGCAGGGGTTTCATCTGGCTGATAGAATTATCAGATGATGTTCTCGGTGGTAGGACAGGCCACTGAGGGTCCAAGATGACATCCTCTGGCGACGATGAGTGTATACGATGAGGAAACAACGGTGATGAGGCAGGCGGTTGAAAAAAACCTCTTCCAAGGAACTTCGGGGCGGCGGACGATATTGATGTACAGGAGGCAGGCGGCAGAGCGTCGAAAAGAAGTTTCACAGCGAGGGCAAACACCTGCATTGTGAAAACTATCTGATTAGTAGGCTGCGCTGATGCACAGCTACCGAGCCCACAGACCGGTGGCGATGGCAGCACGGGATTTATATTGCTGATCGAATTTTCAGGTAATGTTCTTGGTGATGGCACTGGCCTCTGATAGTCCAAGATGACGTCCTCTGGCGACGATGAGTGAAGGCGATGGTGAAGCAACGGTGACGAGGCCGGCAGTTGAAAAAGGCCTCTTCCAATAAACTTCAGGGCGGCGGTCGAAATTGATGTACAGGAGGCAGACGGCGGAGCGTCGAAAAGAAGTTTCACAGCGAGAGAAAACACCTGCATTGCGAAAAGTAGCGGATTAGTAGCCTGCGCTGATGCACAGCTACCGAGCCCACAGACCGGCGGCGATGACAGTACGGGCTTTATATGACTGATAGAATTTTCAGATGATGTTCTTGGCGATGACACTGGCCTCTGATGGTCCAAGATGACGTCCTCTGGCGACGATGAGTGTATACGATGAGGAAACAACGGTGATGAGGCAGGCGGTTGAAAAAGGCCTCTTCCAAGGAACTTCGGGGCGGCGGTCGATACTGATGTACAGGAGGCAGACGGCAGAGCGTCGAAAAGAAGTTTTACAGCCAGGGCAAACACCTGCATTGTGAAAACTATCTGATTAGTAGCCTGCGCTGATGCACAGCTACCGAGCCCACAGACCGGTGGCGATGGCAGCATGGGCTTTATATTGCTGATAGAATTTTCAGATGATGTTCTTGGTGATGACACTGGCCTCTGATGGTCCAAGATGACGTCCTCTGGCGACGATGAGTGTATACGATGAGGAAGCAACGGTGATGAGGCAGGCGGTTGAAAAAAGCCTCTTCCAAGGAACTTCGGGGCGGCGGTCAATACTGATGTACAGGAGGCAGACGGCAGAGCGTCGAAAGTAAGTTTCACAGCGAGGGCAAACACCTGCATTGTGAAAACTATCTGATTAGTAGCCTGCGCTGATGCACAGCTACCGAGCCCACACACCGGTGGCGATGCCAGCACGGGCTTTATATTGCTGATAGAATTTTGAGATGATGTTCTTGCTGATGACACTGACCTCTGATGGTCCAAGATGACGTCCTCTGGCGACGATGAGTGTAGACGATGAGGAAGAAACGGTGATGAGGCAGGCGGTTGAAAAAAGTCTCTTCCAAGGAACTTCGGGCCGGCGGTCGATACTGATGTACAGGAGACAGACGGCAGAGCGTCGAGAAGAAGTTTCACAGCGAGGGAAAACACCTGCATCGCGAAAAGTAGCGGATTAGTAGCCTGCGCTGATGCACAGCTACCGAGCCCACAGACCGGCGGCGATGACTGTACGGGCTTTATATGACTGATAGAATTTTCAGATGATGTTCTTGGCGATGACACTGGCCTCTGATGGTGCAAGATGACGTCCTCTGGCGACGATGAGTGTAGACGATGAGGTGGCAACGGTGATGATGCAGGCGGTGTAAAAAAGTCTCTTCCAAGGAACTTCGGGCCGGCGGTCGATACTGATGTACAGGAGACAGACGGCAGAGCGTCGAAAAGAAGTTTCACAGCGAGGGAAAACACCTGCATCGCGAAAAGTAGCGGATTAGTAGCCTGCGCTGATGCACAGCTACCGAGCCCACAGACCGGCGGCGTTGACAGTACGGGCTTTATATGACTGATAGAATTTTCAGATGATGTTCTTGGTGATGGCACTGGCCTCTGATAGTCCAAGATAACGTCCTCTGGCGACAATGAGTGTAGGCGATGGTGAAGCAACGGTGATGAGGCCGGCAGTTGAAAAAGGCCTCTTCCAAGAAACTTCGGGGCGGCGGTCGATACTGATGTACAGGAGGCAGACGGCAGAGCGTCGAAAAGAAGTTTTACAGCCAGGGCAAACACCTGCATTGTGAAAACTATCTGATTAGTAGGCTGCGCTGATGCACAGCTACCGAGCCCACAGACCGGTGGCGATGGCAGCACGGGATTTATATTGCTGATCGAATTTTCAGGTGATGTTCTTGGTAATGGCACTGGCCTCTCGTAGTCCAAGATGACGTCCTCTGGCGACGATGAGTGTAGGCGATGAGGAAGCAACGGTGATGAGGCAGGCGGTTGAAAAAAGTCTCTTCCAAGGAACTTCGGGGCGGCGGTCGATACTGATGTACAGGAGGCAGACGGCAGAGCGTCGAAAAGAAGTTTCACAGTGAGGGCAAACACCTGCATTGTGAAAACTATCTGATTAGTAGCCTCCACTGATGCACAGCTACCGAGCCCACAGACAGGTGGCGATAGCAGCAGGGGCTTTATATTGCTGCTAGAATTTTCAGATGATGTTCTTGGTGATGGCACTGGCCTCTGATGGTCCAAGATGACGTCCTCTGGCGACGACGAGTGTAGACGATGAGGAAACAACGGTGATGAGGCAGGCGGTTGAAAAAAACCTCTTCCAAGGAACTTCAGGCCGGCGGTTGATACTGATGCACAGGAGGCAGACGGCAGAGCGTCGAAAAGAAGTTTCACAGCGAGGGAAAACACCTGCATTGTGAAAAGTAGCGGATTAGTAGTCTGCGCTGATGCACAGCTACCGAGCCCACAGACCGGTGGCGATGGCAGCACGGGCTTTATATTGCTGATAGAATTTTCTGCTTATGTTCTTTTTGATGACACTGGCCTCTGATGGTCCAAGATAACGTCCTCTGGCGACGATGAGTGTAGGCGATGGGGAAGCAACGGTGATGAGGCAGGCGGTTGAAAAAGGCCTCTTCCAAGGAACTTCGGGGCGGCGGTCGATACTGATGTACAGGAGGCAGACGGCAGAGCGTCGAAAAGAAGTTTTACAGCCAGGGCAAACACCTGCATTGTGAAAACTATCTGATTAGTAGCCTGCGCTGATGCACAGCTACCGAGCCCACAGACCGGTGGCGATGGCAGCATGGGCTTTATATTGCTGATAGAATTTTCAGATGATGTTCTTGGTGATGACACTGGCCTCTGATGGTCCGTGATGACGTCGTCTGGCGACGATGAGCGTAGACGATGAGGAAGCAACGGTGATGAGGCAGGCGGTTGAAAAAAGCCTCTTCCAAGGAACTTCGGGGCGGCGGTCGATACTGATGTACAGGAGGCAGACGGCAGAGCGTCGAAAGTAAGTTTCACAGCGAGGGCAAACACCTGCATTGTGAAAACTATCTGATTAGTAGCCTGCGCTGATGCACAGCTACCGAGCCCACAGACCGGTGGCGATGCCAGCACGGGCTCTATATTGCTGATAGAATTTTGAGATGATGTTCTTGCTGATGACACTGACCTCTGATGGTCCAAGATGACGTCCTCTGGCGACGATGAGTGTAGACGATGAGGAAGCAACGGTGATGAGGCAGGCGGTTGCAAAACGTCTCTTCCAAGGAACTTCGGGCCGGAGGTCGATACTGATGTACAGGAGGCAGACGGCAGAGCGTCGAAAGTAAGTTTCACAGCGAGGGCAAACACCTGCATTATGAAAAGGAGCTGATTAGTAGCCTGCGCTGATGCACAGCTACCGAGCCCACAGACCGGCGGCGATGACAGTACGGGCTTTATATGACTGATAGAATTTTCAGATGATGTTCTTGGCGATGACACTGGCCTCTGATGGTCCAAGATGACGTCCTCTGGCGACGATGAGTGTATACGATGAGGAAACAACGGTGATGAGGCAGGCGGTTGAAAAAGGCCTCTTCCAAGGAACTTCGGGGCGGCGGTCGATACTGATGTACAGGAGGCAGACGGCAGAGCGTCGAAAAGAAGTTTTACAGCCAGGGCAAACACCTGCATTGTGAAAACTATCTGATTAGTAGCCTGCGCTGATGCACAGCTACCGAGCCCACAGACCGGTGGCGATGGCAGCATGGGCTTTATATTGCTGATAGAATTTTCAGATGATGTTCTTGGTGATGACACTGGCCTCTGATGGTCCAAGATGACGTCCTCTGGCGACGATGAGTGTATACGATGAGGAAGCAACGGTGATGAGGCAGGCGGTTGAAAAAAGCCTCTTCCAAGGAACTTCGGGGCGGCGGTCAATACTGATGTACAGGAGGCAGACGGCAGAGCGTCGAAAGTAAGTTTCACAGCGAGGGCAAACACCTGCATTGTGAAAACTATCTGATTAGTAGCCTGCGCTGATGCACAGCTACCGAGCCCACACACCGGTGGCGATGCCAGCACGGGCTTTATATTGCTGATAGAATTTTGAGATGATGTTCTTGCTGATGACACTGACCTCTGATGGTCCAAGATGACGTCCTCTGGCGACGATGAGTGTAGACGATGAGGAAGAAACGGTGATGAGGCAGGCGGTTGAAAAAAGTCTCTTCCAAGGAACTTCGGGCCGGCGGTCGATACTGATGTACAGGAGACAGACGGCAGAGCGTCGAGAAGAAGTTTCACAGCGAGGGAAAACACCTGCATCGCGAAAAGTAGCGGATTAGTAGCCTGCGCTGATGCACAGCTACCGAGCCCACAGACCGGCGGCGATGACTGTACGGGCTTTATATGACTGATAGAATTTTCAGATGATGTTCTTGGCGATGACACTGGCCTCTGATGGTGCAAGATGACGTCCTCTGGCGACGATGAGTGTAGACGATGAGGTGGCAACGGTGATGATGCAGGCGGTGTAAAAAAGTCTCTTCCAAGGAACTTCGGGCCGGCGGTCGATACTGATGTACAGGAGACAGACGGCAGAGCGTCGAAAAGAAGTTTCACAGCGAGGGAAAACACCTGCATCGCGAAAAGTAGCGGATTAGTAGCCTGCGCTGATGCACAGCTACCGAGCCCACAGACCGGCGGCGTTGACAGTACGGGCTTTATATGACTGATAGAATTTTCAGATGATGTTCTTGGTGATGGCACTGGCCTCTGATAGTCCAAGATAACGTCCTCTGGCGACAATGAGTGTAGGCGATGGTGAAGCAACGGTGATGAGGCCGGCAGTTGAAAAAGGCCTCTTCCAAGAAACTTCGGGGCGGCGGTCGATACTGATGTACAGGAGGCAGACGGCAGAGCGTCGAAAAGAAGTTTTACAGCCAGGGCAAACACCTGCATTGTGAAAACTATCTGATTAGTAGGCTGCGCTGATGCACAGCTACCGAGCCCACAGACCGGTGGCGATGGCAGCACGGGATTTATATTGCTGATCGAATTTTCAGGTGATGTTCTTGGTAATGGCACTGGCCTCTCGTAGTCCAAGATGACGTCCTCTGGCGACGATGAGTGTAGGCGATGAGGAAGCAACGGTGATGAGGCAGGCGGTTGAAAAAAGTCTCTTCCAAGGAACTTCGGGGCGGCGGTCGATACTGATGTACAGGAGGCAGACGGCAGAGCGTCGAAAAGAAGTTTCACAGTGAGGGCAAACACCTGCATTGTGAAAACTATCTGATTAGTAGCCTCCACTGATGCACAGCTACCGAGCCCACAGACAGGTGGCGATAGCAGCAGGGGCTTTATATTGCTGCTAGAATTTTCAGATGATGTTCTTGGTGATGGCACTGGCCTCTGATGGTCCAAGATGACGTCCTCTGGCGACGACGAGTGTAGACGATGAGGAAACAACGGTGATGAGGCAGGCGGTTGAAAAAAACCTCTTCCAAGGAACTTCAGGCCGGCGGTTGATACTGATGCACAGGAGGCAGACGGCAGAGCGTCGAAAAGAAGTTTCACAGCGAGGGAAAACACCTGCATTGTGAAAAGTAGCGGATTAGTAGTCTGCGCTGATGCACAGCTACCGAGCCCACAGACCGGTGGCGATGGCAGCACGGGCTTTATATTGCTGATAGAATTTTCTGCTTATGTTCTTTTTGATGACACTGGCCTCTGATGGTCCAAGATAACGTCCTCTGGCGACGATGAGTGTAGGCGATGGGGAAGCAACGGTGATGAGGCAGGCGGTTGAAAAAGGCCTCTTCCAAGGAACTTCGGGGCGGCGGTCGATACTGATGTACAGGAGGCAGACGGCAGAGCGTCGAAAAGAAGTTTTACAGCCAGGGCAAACACCTGCATTGTGAAAACTATCTGATTAGTAGCCTGCGCTGATGCACAGCTACCGAGCCCACAGACCGGTGGCGATGGCAGCATGGGCTTTATATTGCTGATAGAATTTTCAGATGATGTTCTTGGTGATGACACTGGCCTCTGATGGTCCAAGATGACGTCCTCTGGCGACGATGAGTGTATACGATGAGGAAACAACGGTGATGAGGCAGGCGGTTGAAAAAAACCTCTTCCAAGGAACTTGGGGGCGGCGGACGATACTGATGTACAGGAGGCAGACGGCAGAGCGTCGAAAAGAAGTTTCACAGCGAGGGCAAACACCTGAATTGCGAAAACTATCTGATTAGTAGGCTGCGCTGATGCACAGCTACCGAGCCCACAGACCGGTGCGATGGCAGCACGGGATTTATATTGCTGATCGAATTTTCAGGTAATGTTCTTGGTGATGGCACTGGCCTCTGATAGTCCAAGATGACGTCCTCTGGCGACGATGAGTGTAGGCGATGAGGAAGCAACGGTGATGAGGCAGGCGGTTGAAAAAAGCCTCTTCCAAGGAACTTCGGGGCGGCGGTCGATACTGATGTACAGGAGGCAGACGGCAGAGCGTCGAAAGTAAGTTTCACAGCGAGGGCAAACACCTGCATTGTGAAAACTATCTGATTAGTAGCCTGCGCTGATGCACAGCTACCGAGCCCACAGACCGGTGGCGATGCCAGCACGGGCTTTATATTGCTGATAGAATTTTGAGATGATGTTCTTGCTGATGACACTGGCCTCTGATGGTCCAAGATGACGTCCTCTGGCGACGATGACTGTAGGCGATGGGGAAGCAACGGTGATGAGGCAGGCGGTTGAAAAAGGGCTCTTCCAAGGAACTTCGGGGCGGCGGTCGATACTGATGTACAGGAGGCAGACGGCAGAGCGTCGAAAAGAAGTTTCACAGCGAGGGCAAACACCTGCATTGAAAAAGCAGCGGATTTGTAGACTGCGCTGATGCACAGCTACCGAGCCCACAGACCGGCGGCGATGACAGCAGGGGTTTTATCTAGCTGAAAGAATTATCAGATGATGTTCTCGATGATGGGACAGGCCACTGATGGTCCAAGATGACATCCTCTGGCGACGATGAGGTTAGGCGATGGGGCAGCAACGGTGATGGGGCTGGCGGATTAAAAAGTCCTTTTTCAAGGAACTTCGGGGCGGCGGTCAAAGCTGATGTAGAGGAGGCAGATGGCAGAGCGGCGAAAAGCAGTTTCACAGCGAGGGCAAACACCTGCATTGTGAAAAGCAGCGGATGAGTAGCCTGCGCTGATGCACAGCTACCGAGCCCACAGACCGGTGGCGATGGCAGCACGGCATTTATATGGCTGATAGAATTTTCAGATGATATTCTTGGTGATGACACTGGCCTCTGATGGTCCAAGATGACGCCCTCTGGCGACGATGAGTGCATGCGATGGTGAAGCAACGGTGATGAGGCCGGCAGTTGAAAAAGGCCTCTTCCAAGGAACATCGAGGCGGCGGTCGAATTTGATGTACACGAAGCAGACGGCAGAGCGGCGAAAAGCAGTTTCACAGCGAGGGCAAACACCTGCATTGAAAAAGCAGCGGATTTGTAGACTGCGCTGATGCACAGCTACCGAGCCCACAGACCGGCGGCGATGACAGCAGGGGTTTCATCTGGCTGATAGAATTATCAGATGATGTTCTCGGTGGTAGGACAGGCCACTGAGGGTCCAAGATGACATCCTCAGGCGACGATGAGTGTAGGCGATGGGGCAGCAACGGTGATGGGGCTGGCGGATGAAAATTCCTTTTTCAAGGAACTTCGGGGTGGCGGTGGATACTGATGTACAGGAATCAGACGGCAGAGCTTCGAAAAGGAGTTTCACAGCGAGGGCAAACACCTGCATTGTGAAAACTCTGATTAGTAGCCTGCGCTGATGCACAGCTACCGAGCCCACAGACCGGTGGCGATGGCAGCAGGGGTTTTATATGGCTGATAGAATTTTCAGATGATATTCTTGGTGATGACACTGGCCTCTGATGGTCCAAGATGACGCCCTCTGGCGACGATGAGTGCATGCGATGGTGAAGCAACGGTGATGAGGCAGGCAGTTGAAAAAGGCCTCTTCCAAGAAACTTCGGGGCGGCGGTCGAAATTGATGTACAGGAGGCAGACGGCGGAGCGTCCAAAAGAAGTTTCACAGCGAGAGAAAACACCTGCATTGTGAAAAGCAGCGGATTAGTAGCCTGCGCTGATGCACAGCTACCGAGCTCACAGACCGGCGGTGATTACAGCACGGGCTTTATTTGGCTGATAGAATTTTCAGATGATGTTCCTGGTGATGACACTGACCTCTGATGGTCCAAGAAGACGTCCTCTGGCGACGATGAGTGTAGGCCATGGGGAACCAACGGTAATGAGGCAGGCGGTTGAAAAAGGCCTCTTCCAAGGAACATCGAGGCGGCGGTCTAATTTGATGTACACGAAGCAGACGGCAGAGCGGCGAAAAGCAGTTTCACCGCGAGGGCAAACACCTGCATTGAAAAAGCAGCGGATTTGTAGACTGCGCTGATGCACACCTACCGAGCCCACAGACCGGCGGCGATGACAGCAAGGGTTTCATCTGGCTGATAGAATTATCAGATGATGTTCTCGGTGGTAGGACAGGCCACTGAGGGTCCAAGATGACATCCTCTGGCGACGATGAGTGTATACGATGAGGAAACAACGGTGATCAGGCAGGCGGTTGAAAAAAACCTCTTCCAAGGAACTTCGGGGCGGCGGACGATATTGATGTACAGGAGGCAGACGGCAGAGCGTCGAAAAGAAGTTTCACAGCGAGGGCAAACACCTGCATTGTGAAAACTATCTGATTAGTAGGCTGCGCTGATGCACAGCTACCGAGCCCACAGACCGGTGGCGATGGCAGCGCGGGATTTATATTGCTGATCAAATTTTCAGGTAATGTTCTTGGTGATGGCACTGGCCTCTGATAGTCCAAGATGACGTCCTCTGGCGACGATGAGTGAAGGCGATGGTGAAGCAACGGTGATGAGGCCGGCAGTTGAAAAAGGCCTCTTCCAATAAACTTCAGGGCGGCGGTCGAAATTGATGTACAGGAGGCAGACGGCGGAGCGTCGAAAAGAAGTTTCACAGCGAGAGAAAACACCTGCATTGCGAAAAGTAGCGGATTAGTAGCCTGCGCTGATGCACAGCTACCGAGCCCACAGACCGGTGGCGATGACAGTACGGGCTTTATATGACTGATAGAATTTTCAGATGATGTTCTTGGCGATGACACTGGCCTCTGATGGTCCAAGATGACGTCCTCTGGCGACGATGAGTGTATACGATGAGGAAACAACGGTGATGAGGCAGGCGGTTGAAAAAGGCCTCTTCCAAGGAACTTCGGGGCGGCGGTCGATACTGATGTACAGGAAGCAGACGGCAGAGCGTCGAAAAGAAGTTTTACAGCCAGGGCAAACACCTGCATTGTGAAAACTATCTGATTAGTAGCCTGCGCTGATGCACAGCTACCGAGCCCACAGACCGGTGGCGATGGCAGCATGGGCTTTATATTGCTGATAGAATTTTCAGATGATGTTCTTGGTGATGACACTGGCCTCTGATGGTCCAAGATGACGTCCTCTGGCGACGATGAGTGTATACGATGAGGAAGCAACGGTGATGAGGCAGGCGGTTGAAAAAAGCCTCTTCCAAGGAACTTCGGGGCGGCGGTCAATACTGATGTACAGGAGGCAGACGGCAGAGCGTCGAAAGTAAGTTTCACAGCGAGGGCAAACACCTGCATTGTGAAAACTATCTGATTAGTAGCCTGCGCTGATGCACAGCTACCGAGCCCACACACCGGTGGCGATGCCAGCACGGGCTTTATATTGCTGATAGAATTTTGAGATGATGTTCTTGCTGATGACACTGACCTCTGATGGTCCAAGATGACGTCCTCTGGCGACGATGAGTGTAGACGATGAGGAAGAAACGGTGATGAGGCAGGCGGTTGAAAAAAGTCTCTTCCAAGGAACTTCGGGCCGGCGGTCGATACTGATGTACAGGAGACAGACGGCAGAGCGTCGAGAAGAAGTTTCACAGCGAGGGAAAACACCTGCATCGCGAAAAGTAGCGGATTAGTAGCCTGCGCTGATGCACAGCTACCGAGCCCACAGACCGGCGGCGATGACTGTACGGGCTTTATATGACTGATAGAATTTTCAGATGATGTTCTTGGCGATGACACTGGCCTCTGATGGTGCAAGATGACGTCCTCTGGCGACGATGAGTGTAGACGATGAGGTGGCAACGGTGATGATGCAGGCGGTGTAAAAAAGTCTCTTCCAAGGAACTTCGGGCCGGCGGTCGATACTGATGTACAGGAGACAGACGGCAGAGCGTCGAAAAGAAGTTTCACAGCGAGGGAAAACACCTGCATCGCGAAAAGTAGCGGATTAGTAGCCTGCGCTGATGCACAGCTACCGAGCCCACAGACCGGCGGCGTTGACAGTACGGGCTTTATATGACTGATAGAATTTTCAGATGATGTTCTTGGTGATGGCACTGGCCTCTGATAGTCCAAGATAACGTCCTCTGGCGACAATGAGTGTAGGCGATGGTGAAGCAACGGTGATGAGGCCGGCAGTTGAAAAAGGCCTCTTCCAAGAAACTTCGGGGCGGCGGTCGATACTGATGTACAGGAGGCAGACGGCAGAGCGTCGAAAAGAAGTTTTACAGCCAGGGCAAACACCTGCATTGTGAAAACTATCTGATTAGTAGGCTGCGCTGATGCACAGCTACCGAGCCCACAGACCGGTGGCGATGGCAGCACGGGATTTATATTGCTGATCGAATTTTCAGGTGATGTTCTTGGTAATGGCACTGGCCTCTCGTAGTCCAAGATGACGTCCTCTGGCGACGATGAGTGTAGGCGATGAGGAAGCAACGGTGATGAGGCAGGCGGTTGAAAAAAGTCTCTTCCAAGGAACTTCGGGGCGGCGGTCGATACTGATGTACAGGAGGCAGACGGCAGAGCGTCGAAAAGAAGTTTCACAGTGAGGGCAAACACCTGCATTGTGAAAACTATCTGATTAGTAGCCTCCACTGATGCACAGCTACCGAGCCCACAGACAGGTGGCGATAGCAGCAGGGGCTTTATATTGCTGCTAGAATTTTCAGATGATGTTCTTGGTGATGGCACTGGCCTCTGATGGTCCAAGATGACGTCCTCTGGCGACGACGAGTGTAGACGATGAGGAAACAACGGTGATGAGGCAGGCGGTTGAAAAAAACCTCTTCCAAGGAACTTCAGGCCGGCGGTTGATACTGATGCACAGGAGGCAGACGGCAGAGCGTCGAAAAGAAGTTTCACAGCGAGGGAAAACACCTGCATTGTGAAAAGTAGCGGATTAGTAGTCTGCGCTGATGCACAGCTACCGAGCCCACAGACCGGGGGCGATGGCAGCACGGGCTTTATATTGCTGATAGAATTTTCTGCTTATGTTCTTTTTGATGACACTGGCCTCTGATGGTCCAAGATAACGTCCTCTGGCGACGATGAGTGTAGGCGATGGGGAAGCAACGGTGATGAGGCAGGCGGTTGAAAAAGGCCTCTTCCAAGGAACTTCGGTGCGGCGGTCGAAATCGATGCACAGGAAGCAGACGGCAGAGCGTCGAAAAGAAGTTTCACAGCGAGGGCAAACACCTGCATTATGAAAAGGAGCTGATTAGTAGTCTGCCCTGATGCACTGCTACCTAGCCCACAGACCGGCAGCGATGACAGCAGGGACTTTATATGTCTGATAGAATGTTCAGATGATGTTCCTGGTGATGACACTGGCCTCTGATGGTCCATGATGACGTCGTCTGGCGACGATGAGCGTAGACGATGAGGAAGCAACGGTGATGAGGCAGGCGGTTGAAAAAAGCCTCTTCCAAGGAACTTCGGGGCGGCGGTCGATACTGATGTACAGGAGGCAGACGGCAGAGCGTCGAAAGTAAGTTTCACAGCGAGGGCAAACACCTGCATTGTGAAAACTATCTGATTAGTAGCCTGCGCTGATGCACAGCTACCGAGCCCACAGACCGGTGGCGATGCCAGCACGGGCTCTATATTGCTGATAGAATTTTGAGATGATGTTCTTGCTGATGACACTGACCTCTGATGGTCCAAGATGACGTCCTCTGGCGACGATGAGTGTAGACGATGAGGAAGCAACGGTGATGAGGCAGGCGGTTGAAAAACGTCTCTTCCAAGGAACTTCGGGCCGGAGGTCGATACTGATGTACAGGAGGCAGACGGCAGAGCGTCGAAAGTAAGTTTCACAGCGAGGGCAAACACCTGCATTATGAAAAGGAGCTGATTAGTAGTCTGCCCTGATGCACAGCTACCGAGCCCACAGACCGGCGGCGATGACAGTACGGGCTTTATATGACTGATAGAATTTTCAGATGATGTTCTTGGCGATGACACTGGCACTGATGGTCCAAGATGACGTCCTCTGACGACGATGAGTGTAGATGATGGGGAAGCAACGGTGATGAGGCAGGCGGTTGAAAAAGGCCTCTTCCAAGGAACTTCGGGGCGGCGGTCGATACTGATGTACAGGAGGCAGACGGCAGAGCGTCGAATGAAGTTTTACAGCCAGGGCAAACACCTGCATTGTGAAAACTATCTGATTAGTAGCCTGCGCTGATGCACAGTTACCGAGCCCACAGACCGGTGGCGATGGCAGCATGGGCTTTATATTGCTGATAGAATTTTCAGATGATGTTCTTGGTGATGACACTGGCCTCTGATGGTCCAAGATGACGTCCTCTGGCGACGATGAGTGTAGGTGATAGGGAAGACACGGTGATGAGGCAGGCGGTTGAAAAAGGCCTCTTCCAAGGAACTTCGGGGCGGCGGTCGATACTGATGTACAGGAGGCAGACGGCAGAGCGTCGAAAAGAAGTTTTACAGCCAGGGCAAACACCTGCATTGTGAAAACTATCTGATTAGTAGCCTGCGCTGATGCACAGCTACCGAGCCCACAGACCGGTGGCGATGGCAGCATGGGCTTTATATTGCTGATAGAATTTTCAGATGATGTTCTTGGTGATGAAACTGGCCTCTGATGGTCCAAGATGACGTCCTCTGGCGACGATGAGTGTAGACGATGAGGAAACAACGGTGATGAGGCAGGCGGTTGAAAAAAACCTCTTCCAAGGAACTTCGGGGCGGCGGGCGATACTGATGTACAGGAGGCAGACGGCAGAGCTTTGAAAAGAAGTTTCACAGCGAGGGCGAACACCTGCATTGTGAAAACTATCTGATTAGTAGGTTGCGCTGATGCACAGCTACCGAGCCCACAGACCGGTGGCGATGGCAGCACGGGATTTGTATTGCTGATCGAATTTTCAGGTGATGTTCTTGGTAATGGCACTGGCCTCTGGTAGTCCAAGATGACGTCCTCTGGCGACGATGAGTGTAGGCGATGAGGAAGCAACGGTGATGAGGCAGGCGGTTGAAAAAAGTCTCTTCCAAGGAACTTCGGGGCGGCGGTCGATACTGATGTACAGGAGGCAGACGGCAGAGCGTCGAAAAGAAGTTTCACAGCGAGGGCAAACACCTGCATTGTGAAAACTATCTGATTAGTAGCCTGCACTGATGCACAGCTAACGAGCCCACAGACCGGTGGCGATGGCAGCACGGGCTTTATATTGCTGCTAGAATTTTCAGATGATGTTCTTGGTGATGACACTGGCCTCTGATGGTCCAAGATGACGTCCTCTGGCGACGACGAGTGTAGACGATGAGGAAACAACGGTGATGAGGCAGGCGGTTGAAAAAAACCTCTTCCAAGGAACTTCAGGCCGGCGGTTGATACTGATGCACAGGAGGCAGACGGCAGAGCGTCGAAAAGAAGTTTCACAGCGAGGGAAAACACCTGCATTGTGAAAAGTAGCGGATTAGTAGTCTGCGCTGATGCACAGCTACCGAGCCCACAGACCGGTGGCGATGGCAGCACGGGCTTTATATTGCTGATAGAATTTTCTGCTTATGTTCTTTTTGATGACACTGGCCTCTGATGGTCCAAGATAACGTCCTCTGGCGACGATGAGTGTAGGCGATGGGGAAGCAACGGTGATGAGGCAGGCGGTTGAAAAAGGCCTCTTCCAAGGAACTTCGGTGCGGCGGTCGAAATCGATGCACAGGAAGCAGACGGCAGAGCGTCGAAAAGAAGTTTCACAGCGAGGGCAAACACCTGCATTATGAAAAGGAGCTGATTAGTAGTCTGCCCTGATGCACTGCTACCTAGCCCACAGACCGGCAGCGATGACAGCAGGGACTTTATATGACTGATAGAATTTTCAGATGATGTTCTTGGCGATGACACTGGCACTGATGGTCCAAGATGACGTCCTCTGGCGACGAAGAGTGTAGATGATAGGGAAGCAACGGTGATGAGGCAGGCGGTTGAAAAAGGCCTCTTCCAAGGAACTTCGGGGCGGCGGTCGATACTGATGTACAGGAGGCAGACGGCAGAGCGTCGAAAAGAAGTTTTACAGCCAGGGCAAACACCTGCATTGTGAAAACTATCTGATTAGTAGCCTGCGCTGATGCACAGTTACCGAGCCCACAGACCGGTGGCGATGGCAGCATGGGCTTTATATTGCTGATAGAATTTTCAGATGATGTTCTTGGTGATGACACTGGCCTCTGATGGTCCAAGATGACGTCCTCTGGCGACGATGAGTGTAGGTGATAGGGAAGACACGGTGATGAGGCAGGCGGTTGAAAAAGGCCTCTTCCAAGGAACATCGGGGCGGCGGTCGATACTGATGTACAGGAGGCAGACGGCAGAGCGTCGAAAAGAAGTTTTACAGCCAGGGCAAACACCTGCATTGTGAAAACTATCTGATTAGTAGCCTGCGCTGATGCACAGCTACCGAGCCCACAGACCGGTGGCGATGGCAGCATGGGCTTTATATTGCTGATAGAATTTTCAGATGATGTTCTTGGTGATGAAACTGGCCTCTGATGGTCCAAGATGACGTCCTCTGGCGACGATGAGTGTAGACGATGAGGAAACAACGGTGATGAGGCAGGCGGTTGAGAAAACCTCTTCCAAGGAACTTCGGGGCGGCGGGCGATACTGATGTACAGGAGGCAGACGGCAGAGCGTCGAAAAGAAGTTTCACAGCGAGGGCAAACACCTGCATTGTGAAAACTATCTGATTAGTAGCCTGCACTGATGCACAGCTAACGAGCCCACAGACCGGTGGCGATGGCAGCACGGGCTTTATATTGCTGCTAGAATTTTCAGATGATGTTCTTGGTGATGACACTGGCCTCTGATGGTCCAAGATGACGTCCTCTGGCGACGATGAGTGTAGACGATGAGGAAACAACGGTGATGAGGCAGGCGGTTGAAAAAAACCTCTTCCAAGGAACTTCAGGCCGGCGGTTGATACTGATGCACAGGAGGCAGACGGCAGAGCGTCGAAAAGAAGTTTCACAGTGAGGGCAAACACCTGCATTGTGAAAACTATCTGATTAGTAGCCTCCACTGATGCACAGCTACCGAGCCCACAGACAGGTGGCGATAGCAGCAGGGGCTTTATATTGCTGCTAGAATTTTCAGATGATGTTCTTGGTGATGACACTGACCTCTGATGGTCCAAGATGACGTCCTCTGGCGACGATGAGTGTAGACGATGAGGAAACAACGGTGATGAGGCAGGCGGTTGAAAAAAACCTCTTCCAAGGAACTTCAGGCCGGCGGTTGATACTGATGCACAGGAGGCAGACGGCAGAGCGTCGAAAAGAAGTTTCACAGCGAGGGAAAACACCTGCATTGTGAAAAGTAGCGGATTAGTAGTCTGCGCTGATGCACAGCTACCGATCCCACAGACCGGTGGCGATGGCAGCACGGGCTTTATATTGCTGATAGAATTTTCTGCTTATGTTCTTTTTGATGACACTGGCCTCTGATGGTCCAAGATAACGTCCTCTGGCGACGATGAGTGTAGGCGATGGGGAAGCAACGGTGATGAGGCAGGCGGTTGAAAAAGGCCTCTTCCAAGGAACTTCGGTGCGGCGGTCGAAATCGATGCTCAGGAAGCAGACGGCAGAGCGTCGAAAAGAAGTTTCACAGCGAGGGCAAACACCTGCATTATGAAAAGGATGCGATTAGTAGTCTGCCCTGATGCACTGCTACCTAGCCCACAGACCGGCAGCGATGACAGCAGGGACTTTATATGTCTGATAGAATGTTCAGATGATGTTCCTGGTGATGACACTGGCCTCTGATGGTCCATGATGACGTCGTCTGGCGACGATGAGCGTAGACGATGAGGAAGCAACGGTGATGAGGAAGGCGGTTGAAAAAAGCCTCTTCCAAGGAACTTCGGGGCGGCGGTCGATACTGATGTACAGGAGGCAGACGGCAGAGCGTCGAAAGTAAGTTTCACAGCGAGGGCAAACACCTGCATTGTGAAAACTATCTGATTAGTAGCCTGCGCTGATGCACAGCTACCGAGCCCACAGACCGGTGGCGATGCCAGCACGGGCTTTATATTGCTGATAGAATTTTGAGATGATGTTCTTGCTGATGACACTGACCTCTGATGGTCCAAGATGACGTCCTCTGGCGACGATGAGTGTAGACGATGAGGAAGCAACGGTGATGAGGCAGGTGGTTGAAAAAAGTCTCTTCCAAGGAACTTCGGGCCGGAGGTCGATACTGATGTACAGGAGGCAGACGGCAGAGCGTCGAAAGTAAGTTTCACAGCGAGGGCAAACACCTGCATTATGAAAAGGAGCTGATTAGTAGTCTGCCCTGATGCACAGCTACCGAGCCCACAGACCGGCGGCGATGACAGTACGGGCTTTATATGACTGATAGAATTTGCAGATGATGTTCTTGGCGATGACACTGGCACTGATGGTCCAAGATGACGTCCTCTGGCGACGATGAGTGTAGATGATAGGGAAGCAACGGTGATGAGGCAGGCGGTTGAAAAAGGCCTCTTCCAAAGAACTTCGGGGCGGCGGTCGATACTGATGTACAGGAGGCAGACGGCAGAGCGTCGAAAAAAGATTTACAGCCAGGGCAAACACCTGCATTGTGAAAACTATCTGATTAGTAGCCTGCGCTGATGCACAGTTACCGAGCCCACAGACCGGTGGCGATGGCAGCATGGGCTTTATATTGCTGATAGAATTTTCAGATGATGTTCTTGGTGATGACACTGGCCTCTGATGGTCCAAGATGACGTCCTCTGGCGACGATGAGTGTAGGTGTTAGGGAAACACGGTGATGAGGCAGGCGGTTGAAAAAGGCCTCTTCCAAGGAACTTCGGGGCGGCGGTCGATACTGATGTACAGGAGGCAGACGGCAGAGCGTCGAAAAGAAGTTTTACAGCCAGGGAAAACACCTGCATTGTATAACTATCTGATTAGTAGCCTGCGCTAATGCACAGCTACCGAGCCCACAGACCGGTGGCGATGGCAGCATGGGCTTTATATTGCTGATAGAATTTTCAGATGATGTTCTTGGTGATGAAACTGGCCTCTGATGGTCCAAGATGACGTCCTCTGGCGACGATGAGTGTAGACGATGAGGAAACAACGGTGATGAGGCAGGCGGTTGAAAAAAACCTCTTCCAAGGAACTTCGGGGCGGCGGTCGATACTGATGTACAGGAGGCAGACGGCAGAGCTTTGAAAAGAATTTTCACAGCGAGGGCAAACACCTGCATTGTGAAAACTATCTCATTAGTAGGCTGCGCTGATGCACAGCTACCGAGCCCACAGACCGGTGGCGATCGAAGCACGGGATTTATATTGCTGATAGAATTTTCAGATGATGTTCTTGGTGATGACACTGGCCTCTGATGGTCCAAGATGACGTCCTCTGGCGACGATGAGTGTAGGCGATGGGGAAGCAACGGTGATGAGGCAGGCGGTTGAAAAAAGCCTCTTCCAAGGAACTTCGGTGCGGCGGTCGAAATCGATGCACAGGAAGCAGACAGCAGAGCGTCGAAAAGAAGTTTCACAGCGAGGGCAAACACCTGCATTATGAAAAGGAGCTGATTAGTGGTCTGCCCTGATGCACTGCTACCTAGCCCACAGACCGGCAAAGATGACAGCAGGGACTTTATATGTCTGATAGAATGTTCACATGATGTTCCTGGTGATGACACTGGCCTCTGATGGTCCATGATGACGGTGTCTGGCGACTATGAGCGTAGACGATGAGGAAGCAACGGTGATGAGGCAGGCGGTTGAAAAAAGCCTCTTCCAAGGAACTTCGGGGCGGCGGTCGATACTGATGTACAGGAGGCAGACGGCAGAGCGTCGAAAGTAAGTTTCACAGCGAGGGCAAACACCTGCATTGTGAAAACTATCTGATTAGTAGCCTGCGCTGATGCACAGCTACCGAGCCCACAGACCGGTGGCGATGCCAGCACGGGCTTTATATTGCTGATAGAATTTTGAGATGATGTTCTTGGTGATGAAACTGGCCTCTGATGGTCCAAGATGACGTCCTCTGGCGACGATGAGTGTAGACGATGAGGAAACAACGGTGATGAGGCAGGCGGTTGAAAAAAACCTCTTCCAAGGAACTTCGGGGCGGCGGTCGATACTGATGTACAGGAGGCAGACGGCAGAGCTTTGAAAAGAAGTTTCACAGCGAGGGCAAACACCTGCATTGTGAAAACTATCTGATTAGTAGGCTGCGCTGATGCACAGCTACCGAGCCCACAGACCGGTGGCGATGGCAGCACGGGATTTATATTGCTGATCGAATTTTCAGGTGATGTTCTTGGTAATGGCACTGGCCTCTGGTAGTCCAAGATGACGTCCTCTGGCGACGATGAGTGTAGGCGATGAGGAAGCAACGGTGATGAGGCAGGCGGTTGAAAAAAGTGTCTTCCAAGGAACTTCGGGGCGGCGGTCGATACTGATGTACAGGAGGCAGACGGCAGAGCGTCGAAAAGAAGTTTCACAGCGAGGGCAAACAACTGCACTGTGAAAACTATCTGATTAGTAGCCTGCACTGATGCACAGCTACCGAGCCCACAGACCGGTGGCGATGGCAGCACGGGCTTTA
Organism: Amblyomma americanum; assembly: GCF_052857255.1. NCBI lineage: Eukaryota > Metazoa > Arthropoda > Arachnida > Ixodida > Ixodidae > Amblyomma > Amblyomma americanum. The sequence goes on from NC_135498.1 coordinate 208,348,034, forward strand.
TATTGCTGCTAGAATTTTCAGATGATGTTCTTGGTGATGACACTGGCCTCTGATGGTCCAAGATGACGTCCTCTGGCGACGATGAGTGTAGACGATGAGGAAACAACGGTGATGAGGCAGGCGGTTGAAAAAAACCTCTTCCAAGGAACTTCAGGCCGGCGGTTGATACTGATGCACAGGAGGCAGACGGCAGAGCGTCGAAAAGAAGTTTCACAGCGAGGGCAAACACCTGCATTGTGAAAACTATCTGATTAGTAGCCTCCACTGATGCACAGCTACCGAGCCCACAGACCGGTGGCGATGGCAGCATGGGCTTTATATTGCTGATAGAATTTTCAGATGATGTTCTTGGTGATGAAACTGGCCTCTGATGGTCCAAGATGACGTCCTCTGGCGACGATGAGTGTAGACGATGAGGAAACAACGGTGATGAGGCAGGCGGTTGAAAAAAACCTCTTCCAAGGAACTTCGGGGCGGCGGGCGATACTGATGTACAGGAGGCAGACGGCAGAGCTTTGAAAAGAAGTTTCACAGCGAGGGCGAACACCTGCATTGTGAAAACTATCTGATTAGTAGTCTGCCCTGATGCACTGCTACCTAGCCCACAGACCTGTGGCGATGGCAGCACGGGATTTATATTGCTGATCGAATTTTCAGGTGATGTTCTTGGTAATGGCACTGGCCTCTGGTAGTCCAAGATGACGTCCTCTGGCGACGATGAGTGTAGGCGATGAGGAAGCAACGGTGATGAGGCAGGCGGTTGAAAAATGTCTCTTCCAAGGAACTTCGGGGCGGCGGTCGATACTGATGTACAGGAGGCAGACGGCAGAGCGTCGAAAAGAAGTTTCACAGCGAGGGCAAACACCTGCATTGTGAAAACTATCTGATTAGTAGCCTGCACTGATGCACAGCTAACGAGCCCACAGACCGGTGGCGATGGCAGCACGGGCTTTATATTGCTGCTAGAATTTTCAGATGATGTTCTTGGTGATGACACTGGCCTCTGATGGTCCAAGATGACGTCCTCTGGCGACGATGAGTGTAGACGATGAGGAAACAACGGTGATGAGGCAGGCGGTTGAAAAAAACCTCTTCCAAGGAACTTCAGGCCGGCGGTTGATACTGATGCACAGGAGGCAGACGGCAGAGCGTCGAAAAGAAGTTTCACAGTGAGGGCAAACACCTGCATTGTGAAAACTATCTGATTAGTAGCCTCCACTGATGGACTGCTACCGAGCCCACAGACAGGTGGCGATAGCAGCACGGGCTTTATATTGCTGCTAGAATTTTCAGATGATGTTCTTGGTGATGACACTGGCCTCTGATGGTCCAAGATGACGTCCTCTGGCGACGATGAGTGTAGACGATGAGGAAACAACGGTGATGAGGCAGGCGGTTGAAAAAAACCTCTTCCAAGGAACTTCAGGCCGGCGGTTGATACTGATGCACAGGAGGCAGACGGCAGAGCGTCGAAAAGAAGTTTCACAGCGAGGGAAAACACCTGCATTGTGAAAAGTAGCGGATTAGTAGTCTGCGCTGATGCACAGCTACCGAGCCCACAGACCGGTGGCGATGGCAGCCCGGGCTTTATATTGCTGATAGAATTTTCAGATGATGTTCTTGGTGATGAAACTGGCCTCTGATGGTCCAAGATGACGTCCTCTGGCGACGATGAGTGTAGACGATGAGGAAACAACGGTGATGAGGCAGGCGGTTGAAAAAAACCTCTTCCAAGGAACTTCGGGGCGGCGGTCGATACTGATGTACAGGAGGCAGACGGCAGAGCTTTGAAAAGAATTTTCACAGCGAGGGCAAACACCTGCATTGTGAAAACTATCTCATTAGTAGGCTGCGCTGATGCACAGCTACCGAGCCCACAGACCGGTGGCGATCGAAGCACGGGATTTATATTGCTGATAGAATTTTCAGATGATGTTCTTGGTGATGACACTGGCCTCTGATGGTCCAAGATGACGTCCTCTGGCGACGATGAGTGTAGGCGATGGGGAAGCAACGGTGATGAGGCAGGCGGTTGAAAAAGGCCTCTTCCAAGGAACTTCGGTGCGGCGGTCGAAATCGATGCACAGGAAGCAGACAGCAGAGCGTCGAGAAGAAGTTTCACAGCGAGGGCAAACACCTGCATTATGAAAAGGAGCTGATTAGTGGTCTGCCCTGATGCACTGCTACCTAGCCCACAGACCGGCAAAGATGACAGCAGGGACTTTATATGTCTGATAGAATGTTCAGATGATGTTCCTGGTGATGACACTGGCCTCTGATGGTCCATGATGACGGTGTCTGGCGACTATGAGCGTAGACGATGAGGAAGCAACGGTGATGAGGCAGGCGGTTGAAAAAAGCCTCTTCCAAGGAACTTCGGGGCGGCGGTCGATACTGATGTACAGGAGGCAGACGGCAGAGCGTCGAAAGTAAGTTTCACAGCGAGGGCAAACACCTGCATTGTGAAAACTATCTGATTAGTAGCCTGCGCTGATGCACAGCTACCGAGCCCACAGACCGGTGGCGATGCCAGCACGGGCTTTATATTGCTGATAGAATTTTGAGATGATGTTCTTGGTGATGAAACTGGCCTCTGATGGTCCAAGATGACGTCCTCTGGCGACGGTGAGTGTAGACGATGAGGAAACAACGGTGATGAGGCAGGCGGTTGAAAAAAACCTCTTCCAAGGAACTTCGGGGCGGCGGTCGATACTGATGTACAGGAGGCAGACGGCAGAGCTTTGAAAAGAAGTTTCACAGCGAGGGCAAACACCTGCATTGTGAAAACTATCTGATTAGTAGGCTGCGCTGATGCACAGCTACCGAGCCCACAGACCGGTGGCGATGGCAGCACGGGATTATTATTGCTGATCGAATTTTCAGGTGATGTTCTTGGTAATGGCACTGGCCTCTGGTAGTCCAAGATGACGTCCTCTGGCGACGATGAGTGTAGGCGATGAGGAAGCAACGGTGATGAGGCAGGCGGTTGAAAAAAGTGTCTTCCAAGGAACTTCGGGGCGGCGGTCGATACTGATGTACAGGAGGCAGACGGCAGAGCGTCGAAAAGAAGTTTCACAGCGAGGGCAAACAACTGCACTGTGAAAACTATCTGATTAGTAGCCTGCACTGATGCACAGCTACCGAGCCCACAGACCGGTGGCGATGGCAGCACGGGCTTTATATTGCTGCTAGAATTTTCAGATGATGTTCTTGGTGATGACACTGGCCTCTGATGGTCCAAGATGACGTCCTCTGGCGACGATGAGTGTAGACGATGAGGAAACAACGGTGATGAGGCAGGCGGTTGAAAAAAACCTCTTCCAAGGAACTTCAGGCCGGCGGTTGATACTGATGCACAGGAGGCAGACGGCAGAGCGTCGAAAAGAAGTTTCACAGCGAGGGCAAACACCTGCATTGTGAAAACTATCTGATTAGTAGCCTCCACTGATGCACAGCTACCGAGCCCACAGACCGGTGGCGATGGCAGCATGGGCTTTATATTGCTGATAGAATTTTCAGATGATGTTCTTGGTGATGAAACTGGCCTCTGATGGTCCAAGATGACGTCCTCTGGCGACGATGAGTGTAGACGATGAGGAAACAACGGTGATGAGGCAGGCGGTTGAAAAAAACCTCTTCCAAGGAACTTCGGGGCGGCGGGCGATACTGATGTACAGGAGGCAGACGGCAGAGCTTTGAAAAGAAGTTTCACAGCGAGGGCGAACACCTGCATTGTGAAAACTATCTGATTAGTAGTCTGCCCTGATGCACTGCTACCTAGCCCACAGACCTGTGGCGATGGCAGCACGGGATTTATATTGCTGATCGAATTTTCAGGTGATGTTCTTGGTAATGGCACTGGCCTCTGGTAGTCCAAGATGACGTCCTCTGGCGACGATGAGTGTAGGCGATGAGGAAGCAACGGTGATGAGGCAGGCGGTTGAAAAATGTCTCTTCCAAGGAACTTCGGGGCGGCGGTCGATACTGATGTACAGGAGGCAGACGGCAGAGCGTCGAAAAGAAGTTTCACAGCGAGGGCAAACACCTGCATTGTGAAAACTATCTGATTAGTAGCCTGCACTGATGCACAGCTAACGAGCCCACAGACCGGTGGCGATGGCAGCACGGGCTTTATATTGCTGCTAGAATTTTCAGATGATGTTCTTGGTGATGACACTGGCCTCTGATGGTCCAAGATGACGTCCTCTGGCGACGATGAGTGTAGACGATGAGGAAACAACGGTGATGAGGCAGGCGGTTGAAAAAAACCTCTTCCAAGGAACTTCAGGCCGGCGGTTGATACTGATGCACAGGAGGCAGACGGCAGAGCGTCGAAAAGAAGTTTCACAGTGAGGGCAAACACCTGCATTGTGAAAACTATCTGATTAGTAGCCTCCACTGATGCACTGCTACCGAGCCCACAGACAGGTGGCGATAGCAGCACGGGCTTTATATTGCTGCTAGAATTTTCAGATGATGTTCTTGGTGATGACACTGGCCTCTGATGGTCCAAGATGACGTCCTCTGGCGACGATGAGTGTAGACGATGAGGAAACAACGGTGATGAGGCAGGCGGTTGAAAAAAACCTCTTCCAAGGAACTTCAGGCCGGCGGTTGATACTGATGCACAGGAGGCAGACGGCAGAGCGTCGAAAAGAAGTTTCACAGCGAGGGAAAACACCTGCATTGTGAAAAGTAGCGGATTAGTAGTCTGCGCTGATGCACAGCTACCGAGCCCACAGACCGGTGGCGATGGCAGCCCGGGCTTTATATTGCTGATAGAATTTTCTGCTTATGTTCTTTTTGATGACACTGGCCTCTGATGGTCCAAGATGACGTCATCTGGCGACGATGAGTGCATGCGATGGTGAAGCAATGGTAATGAGGCAGGCAGTTGAAAAATCCTCTTCCAAGAAACATCGGGGCGGCGGTCGAAATTGATGTACAGGAGGCAGACGGCGGAGCGTCGATAAGAAATTTCACAGCGAGAGAAAACACCTGCATTGTGAAAACTATCTGATTAGTAGCCTGCACTGATGCACAGCTAACGAGCCCACAGACCGGTGGCGATGGCAGCACGGGCTTTATATTGCTGCTAGAATTTTCAGATGATGTTCTTGGTGATGACACTGGCCCCTGATGGTCCAAGATGACGTCCTCTGGCGACGATGAGTGTAGACGATGAGGAAACGACGGTGATGAGGCAGGCGGTTGAAAAAAACCTCTTCCTAGGAACTTCAGGCCGGCGGTTGATACTGATGCACAGGAGGCAGACGGCAGAGCGTCGGAAAGAAGTTTCACAGTGAGGGCAAACACCTGCATTGTGAAAACTATCTGATTAGTAGCCTCCACTGATGCACAGCTACCGAGCCCACAGACAGGTGGCGATAGCAGCACGGGCTTTATATTGCTGCTAGAATTTTCAGATGATGTTCTTGGAGATGACACTGGCCTCTGATGGTCCAAGATGACGTCCTCTGGCGACGATGAGTGTAGACGATGAGGAAACAACGGTGATAAGGCAGGCGGTTGAAAAAAACCTCTTCCAAGGAACTTCAGGCCGGCGGTTGATACTGATGCACAGGAGGCAGACGGCAGAGCGTCGAAAAGAAGTTTCACAGCGAGGGAAAACACCTGCATTGTGAAAAGTAGCGGATTAGTAGTCTGCGCTGATGCACAGCTACCGAGCCCACAGACCGGTGGCGATGGCAGCCCGGGCTTTATATTGCTGATAGAATTTTCTGCTTATGTTCTTTTTGATGACACTGGCCTCTGATGGTCCAAGATAACGTCCTCTGGCGACGATGAGTGTAGGCGATGGGGAAGCAACGGTGATGAGGCAGGCGGTTGAAAAAGGCCTCTTCAAAGGAACTTCGGTGCGGCGGTCGAAATCGATGCACAGGAAGCAGACGGCAGAGCGTCGAAAAGAAGTTTCACAGCGAGGGCAAACACCTGCATTATGAAAAGGAGCTGATTAGTAGTCTGCCCTGATGCACTGCTACCTAGCCCACAGACCGGCAGCGATGACAGCAGGGACTTTATATGTCTGATAGAATGTTCAGATGATGTTCCTGGTGATGACACTGGCCTCTGATGGTCCATGATGACGTCGTCTGGCGACGATGAGCGTAGACGATGAGGAAGCAACGGTGATGAGGCAGGCGGTTGAAAAAAGCCTCTTCCAAGGAACTTCGGGGCGGCGGTCGATACTGATGTACAGGAGGCAGACGGCAGAGCGTGGAAAGTAAGTTTCACAGCGAGGGCAAACACCTGCATTGTGAAAACTATCTGATTAGTAGCCTGCGCTGATGCACAGCTACCGAGCCCACAGACAGGTGGCGATGCCAGCACGGGCTTTATATTGCTGATAGAATTTTGAGATGATGTTCTTGCTGATGACACTGACCTCTGATGGTCCAAGATGACGTCCTCTGGCGACGATGAGTGTAGACGATGAGGAAGCAACGGTGATGAGGCAGGCGGTTGAAAAAAGTCTCTTCCAAGGAACTTCGGGCCGGAGGTTGATACTGATGTACATGAGACAGACGGCAGAGCGTCGAAAAGAAGTTTCACAGCGAGGAAAAACACCTGCATCGCGAAAAGTAGCGGATTAGTAGCCTGCGCTGATGCACAGCTACCGAGCCCACAGACCGGCGGCGATGACAGTACGGGCTTTATATGAGTGATAGAATTTTCAGATGATGTTCTTGGCGATGACACTGGCCTCTGATGGTCCAAGATGACGTCCTCTGGCGACGATGAGTGTAGATGATAGGGAAGCAACGGTGATGAGGCAGGCGGTTGAAAAAGGCCTCTTCCAAGGAACTTCGGGGCGGCGGTCGATACTGATGTACAGGAGGCAGACGGCAGAGCGTCGAAAAGAAGTTTTACAGCCAGGGCAAACACCTGCATTGTGAAAACTATCTGATTAGTAGCCTGCGCTGATGCACAGTTACCGAGCCCACAGACCGGTGGCGATGGCAGCATGGGCTTTATATTGCTGATAGAATTTTCAGACGATGTTCTTGGTGATGACACTGGCCTCTGATGGTCCAAGATGACGTCCTCTGGCGACGATGAGTGTAGGTGATAGGGAAGACACGGTGATGAGGCAGGCGGTTGAAAAAGGCCTCTTCCAAGGAACTTCGGGGCGGCGGTCGATACTGATGTACAGGAGGCAGACGGCAGAGCGTCGAAAAGAAGTTTTACAGCCAGGGCAAACACCTGCACTGTGAAAACTATCTGATTAGTAGCCTGCGCTAATGCACAGCTACCGAGCCCACAGACCGGTGGCGATGGCAGCATGGGCTTTATATTGCTGATAGAATTTTCAGATGATGTTCTTGGTGATGAAACTGGCCTCTGATGGTCCAAGATGACGTCCTCTGGCGACGATGAGTGTAGACGATGAGGAAACAACGGTGATGAGGCAGCCGGTTGAAAAAAACCTCTTCCAAGGAACTTCGGGGCGGCGGTCGATACTGATGTACAGGAGGCAGACGGCAGAGCTTTGAAAAGAAGTTTCACAGCGAGGGCAAACACCTGCATTGTGAAAACTATCTGATTAGTAGGCTGCGCTGATGCACAGCTACCGAGCCCACAGACCGGTGGCGATGGCAGCACGGGATTTATATTGCTGATCGAATTTTCAGGTGATGTTCTTGGTAATGGCACTGGCCTCTGGTAGTCCAAGATGACGTCCTCTGGCGACGATGAGTGTAGGCGATGAGGAAGCAACGGTGATGAGGCAGGCGGTTGAAAAAAGTCTCTTCCAAGGAACTTCGGGGCGGCGGTCGATACTGATCTACAGGAGGCAGACGGCAGAGCGTCGAAAAGAAGTTTCACAGCGAGGGCAAACACCTGCATTGTGAAAACTATCTGATTAGTAGCCTGCACTGATGCACAGCTACCGAGCCCACAGACCGGTGGCGATGGCAGCACGGGCTTTATATTGCTGCTAGAATTTTCAGATGATGTTCTTGGTGATGACACTGGCCTCTGATGGTCCAAGATGACGTCCTCTGGCGACGATGAGTGTAGACGATGAGGAAACAACGGTGATGAGGCAGGCGGTTGAAAAAAACCTCTTCCAAGGAACTTCAGGCCGGCGGTTGATACTGATGCACAGGAGGCAGACGGCAGAGCGTCGAAAAGAAGTTTCACAGCGAGGGAAAACACCTGCATTGTGAAAAGTAGCGGATTAGTAGTCTGCGCTGATGCACAGCTACCGAGCCCACAGACCGGTGGCGATGGCAGCACGGGCTTTATATTGCTGATAGAATTTTCTGCTTATGTTCTTTTTGATGACACTGGCCTCTGATGGTCCAAGATAACGTCCTCTGGCGACGATGAGTGTAGATGATGAGGAAGCAACGGTGATGAGGCAGGCGGTTGAAAAAAGCCTCTTCCAAGAAACTTTGGGGTGGCAGTCGATACTGATGTACAAAAAGTATGGTGGAGCTGCCATAAAAAAACGTAAACCAATAAGCTCCTGCCTGCGCCATTACGACGCAGACGGCAGAGCGTCGAAAAGAAGTTTCACAGCGAGGGCAAACACCTGCACTGTGAAAAGTGTCTGGTTAGTAGCGTGCGCTGATGCACAGCTACCGAGCCCAAAGGCCGGCGGCGATGAGAGCAGGGGCTTTATATGGCTGATAAAATTTTCAGATGATGTTCCTGTTGATGACACTGGCCTCTGATGTTCCAAGATGACGTCCTCTGGCAACGATGAGTGTATGCGATAGGGAAGCAACGGTGATGAGGCAGGCGGTTGAAAAAGCCTCTTCCAAGGAACTTTGGGGAGGCTGTCGAAATTGATGTAGAGGAGGCATACGGCAGAGCGTAAAAAGAAGTTTCGCAGCGAGGAAAAACACCTGCATTGTGAAAAGTAGCAGAAGTAAAGGAGGAAGGCCATGTTGACATGATTTTCTTAGATTTCGAAAAGGCATTTGACCGCGTGTGTCACCAATAGTTGCTTCTAAAATTAAAACCGATATTAAAAAATGACTCACTGCTACAATGGATAGAGGCATATCTTTCATCAAGGAAACAAAGCGTGTTCATTGATGGAATGTGTCCAAGGCCTGCACTTGTTCGTTCCGGCATCCCACAGGGATCTGTTCTCGGCCCGTTATTTTTCTTATCTTTACTAACGACATAGTAACGAATATACTGGTGAAAATCAGGTTGTTTGCAGATGACTGCATCCTTTTTAATCAAATTAACAACCCAAGAGACCAGGCCGTATTAAATTCTTCACTTACCGCTATCGAAACATGGTGCTTGACATGGCAAATGAAGATAAATACAAAAAAACAGTAGCAATGACAGTCACCAGAAAACGGCAACCATTACCATTTAAATACAGCATCAATGGACAGGTTCTCTCTTCTGTACTAAGTTACAAATACTTATGTGTAATTCTAACATCCGACCTCAGATGGAATGAACACGTAACCTACATCACAAAAAAGTCCGTGCAGAAACTGGGATATCTGAGCAGATGTTTGCAACAGTCAACACAAGAAATAATACTTCTAGCGTATAAAACCTACATTAGACCAATCCTTGAATATAGCTGTATTGTATGGGATCCATGGACCAAGCAAAATATCAATAAGTTGGAGAGCATACAAAAAAAATCGGTAAGATTTATTTTCAGTTCCTATAGCTGGCGCACTTCACCAAGCATACTTGTTAAACAGGCTGGCTTGGACCCACTACGAATCAGACGCTATCGGGAAAGGTTGAAGATCATGTATTTACTGTACCATGAGAAACTAGGAGTAGAAAAGAATAAGTACATTGAACCAGTCACTAGACGCTCAACGCGATCGCATCACTCAAAAAAGCTAAAGGAATATTAGAGTAAAACCGATGCTTTCAAAAATTCATATTTCCCACGAACGGTCCGAGATTGGAACTTGCTGTCTCCAAACACAGTGGAAAGTCGATCGGCCGAGTCATTCTGCAGAGGGCTAAAGAAAAACATAGGTATGTAAATCTTTTATTGGAAACAGATGAAGTATAACCTGTTTTATTTATTTGTTGTTATTTTCTCTACCACCGCGATGGTCTACAATTAGCATTCATGTGCGTACATTTTTTTCTTTTTTTTACTTTTTTATGCGAAAACTGTGCTAAAATGGTTCTGTAGTGCTTTTTTTGCTGTGTTATGTTTGTTTCTATCTTATTTCTCACTCCTGCCTAAGGCCTATAATAAGGCTGGCAGTATCTTCGAAATAATAAATTAGTAGCCTGCGATGATGCACAGCTACCGAGCCCACAGACAGGCGGCGATGACAGCATGGGCTTTATATGGACGATAGAATTTTCATATGATATTCTTGTTGATGACACTGGCCTCTGATGGTCCAAGATGACGTCCTCTGGCGACGATGAGTGCAATGGATGGTGAAGCAACGGTGATGTGGCAGGCGGTTGAAAAAGGCCTCTTCCAAGAACCTTCGGGGCGGCGGTCGATATTGATGCACAGGAGGCAGAAGGCGGAGCGTCAAAAAGAAGTTTCACAGCGATGAAAACACCTGCATCGCGAAAAGTAGCGGATTAGTAGCCTGCGCTGATGCACAGCTACCGAGCCCACAGACTGGTGGCGATGGCAGCACGGGCTTTATATGGCTGATACAATTTTGAGATGATGTTCCTGGTGATGACACTGACCTCTGATGGTCCAAGAAGACGTCCTCTGGCGACGATGAGTGTAGGCGATGGGGAAGCAACGGTAATGAGGCAGGCGGTTGAAAAAGGCCTCTTCCAAGGAACATCGATACGGCGGTCGAAATTGATGTACACGAAGCTGACGGCAGAGCGGCGAAAAGCAGTTTCACAGCGAGGGCAAACACCTGCATTGAAAAAGCAGCGGATTTGTAGACTGCGCTGATGCACAGCTACCTAGCCCACAGACCGGCGGCGATGACAGCAGGAGTTTCATCTGGCTGATAGAATTATCAGATGATGTTCTCGGTGGTAGGACAGGCCACTGAGGGTCCAAGATGACATCCTCTGGCGACGATGAGTGTAGGCGATGGGGCAGCAACGGTGATGGGGCTGGCGGATGAACATTCCTTTTTCAAGGAACTTCGGGGTGGCGGTCGATACTGATGTACAGGAATCAGACGGCAGAGCTTCGAAAAGAAGTTTCACAGCGAGGAAAAACACCTGCATCGCGAAAAGTAGCGGATTAGTAGCCTGCGCTGATGCACAGCTACCGAGCCCACAGACCAGCGGCGATGACAGTACGGGCTTTATATGACTGATAGAATTTTCAGATGATGTTCTTGGCGATGACACTGGCCTCTGATGGTCCAAGATGACGTCCTCTGGCGACGATGAGTGTAGATGATAGGGAAGCAACGGTGATGAGGCAGGCGGTTGAAAAAGGCCTCTTCCAAGGAACTTCGGGGCGGCGGTCGATACTGATGTACAGGAGGCAGACGGCAGAGCGTCGAAAAGAAGTTTTACAGCCAGGGCAAACACCTGCACTGTGAAAACTATCTGATTAGTAGCCTGCGCTAATGCACAGCTACCGAGCCCACAGACCGGTGGCGATGGCAGCATGGGCTTTATATTGCTGATAGAATTTTCAGATGATGTTCTTGGTGATGAAACTGGCCTCTGATGGTCCAAGATGACGTCCTCTTTCGACGATGAGTGTAGACGATGAGGAAACAACGGTGATGAGGCAGGCGGTTGAAAAAAACCTCTTCCAAGGAACTTCGGGGCGGCGGTCGATACTGATGTACAGGAGGCAGACGGCAGAGCTTTGAAAAGAAGTTTCACAGCGAGGGCAAACACCTGCATTGTGAAAACTATCTGATTAGTAGGCTGCGCTGATGCACAGCTACCGAGCCCACAGACCGGTGGCGATGGCAGCACGGGATTTATATTGCTGATCGAATTTTCAGGTGATGTTCTTGGTAATGGCACTGGCCTCTGGTAGTCCAAGATGACGTCCTCTGGCGACGATGAGTGTAGGCGATGAGGAAGCAACGGTGATGAGGCAGGCGGTTGAAAAAAGTCTCTTCCAAGGAACTTCGGGGCGGCGGTCGATACTGATGTACAGGAGGCAGACGGCAGAGCGTCGAAAAGAAGTTTCACAGCGAGGGCAAACACCTGCATTGTGAAAACTATCTGATTAGTAGCCTGCACTGATGCACAGCTACCGAGCCCACAGACCGGTGGCGATGGCAGCACGGGCTTTATATTGCTGCTAGAATTTTCAGATGATGTTCTTGGTGATGACACTGGCCTCTGATGGTCCAAGATGACGTCCTCTGGCGACGATGAGCGTAGACGATGAGGAAACAACGGTGATGAGGCAGGCGGTTGAAAAAAACCTCTTCCAAGGAACTTCAGGCCGGCGGTTGATACTGATGCACAGAAGGCAGACGGCAGAGCGTCGAAAAGAAGTTTCACAGCGAGGGACAACACCTGCATTGTGAAAAGTAGCGGATTAGTAGTCTGCGCTGATGCACAGCTACCGAGCCCACAGACCGGTGGCGATGGCAGCACGGGCTTTATATTGCTGATAGAATTTTCTGCTTATGTTCTTTTTGATGACACTGGCCTCTGATGGTCCAAGATAACGTCCTCTGGCGACGATGAGTGTAGGCGATGGGGAAGCAACGGTGATGAGGCAGGCGGTTGAAAAAGGCCTCTTCCAAGGAACTTCGGTGCGGCGGTCGAAATCGATGCACAGGAAGCAGACGGCAGAGCGTCGAAAAGAAGTTTCACAGTGAGGGCAAACACCTGCATTATGAAAAGGAGCTGATTAGTAGTCTGCCCTGATGCACTGCTACATAGCCCACAGAACGGCAGCGATGACAGCAGGGACTTTATATGTCTGACAGAATGTTCAGATGATGTTCCTGGTGATGACACTGGCCTCTGATGGTCCATGATGACGACGTCTGGCGAAGATGAGCGTAGACGATGAGGAAGCAACGGTGATGAGGCAGGCGGTTGAAAAAAGCCTCTTCCAAGAAACTTCGGGGTGGCAGTCGATACTGATGTACAAAAAGTATGGTGGAGCTGCTATAAAAAAAACGTAAACCAATAAGCTCCTGCCTGCGCCATTACGACGCAGACGGCAGAGCGTCGAAAAGAAGTTTCACAGCGAGGGCAAACACCTGCACTGTGAAAAGTGTCTGGTTAGTAGCGTGCGCTGATGCACAGCTACCGAGCCCAAAGTCCGGCGGCGATGAGAGCAGGGGCTTTATATGGCTGATAGAATTTTCAGATGATGTTCCTGTTGATGACACTGGCCTCTGATGTTCCAAGATGACGTCCTCTGGCAACGATGAGTGTATGCGATGGGGAAGCAACGCTGATGAGGCAGGCGGTTGAAAAAGCCTCTTCCAAGGAACTTTGGGGAGGCTGTCGATATTGATGTAGAGGACGCATACGGCAGAGCGTAAAAACAAGTTTCGCAGCGAGGAAAAACACCTGCATTGTGAAAAGTAGCAGAAGTAAAGGAGGAAGGCCATGTTGACATGATTTTCTTAGATTTAGAAAATGCATTTGACCGCGTGTGTCACCAAAAGTTGCTTCTAAAATTAAAACCGATAATAAAAAATGACTCACTGCTACAATGGATAGAGGCATATCTTTCATCAAGGAAACAAAGCGTGTTCATTGATGGAATGTGTCCAAGGCCTGCACTTGTTCGTTCAGGCATCCCCAGGGATCTGTTCTCGGCCCGTTATTTTCCTTATCTTTACTAACGACATAGTAACGAATATACTGGTGAAAATCAGGTTGTTTGCAGACGACTGCGTCCTTTTTAATGAAATTAACAGCCCAAGAGACCAGGCCGTATTAAATTCTTCACTTACCGCTATCGAAACATGGTGCTTGACATAGAAAATGAAGATAAATACAAACAAAACAGTAGCAATGACAGTCACCAGAAAACGGCAACCATTACCATTTAAATACAGCATCAATGGACAGGTTCTCTCTTCTGTACTAAGTTACAAATACTTATGTGTAATCCTAACATCCGACCTCAGATGGAATGAACACGTAACCTACATCGCAAAAAAGTCCATGCAGAAACTGGGATATCTGAGCAGATGTTTGCAACAGTCAACACAAGAAATAAAACTTCTAGCGTATAAAACCTACATTAGACCAATCCTTGAATATAGCTGTATTGTATGGGATCCATGGACCCAGCAAAATATCAATAAGTTGGAGAGCATACAAAAAAAATCGGTAAGATTTATTTTCAGTTCCTATAGCTGGCGCACTTCACCAAGCATACTTGTTAAACAGGCTGGCTTGGACCCACTACGAATCAGACGCTATCGGGAAAGGTTGAAGATCATGTATTTACTGTACCATGAGAAACTAGGAGTAGAAAAGAATAAGTACATTGAACCAGTCACTAGACGCTCAACGCGATCGCATCACTCAAAAAAGCTAAAGGAATATTAGAGTAAAACCGATGGTTTCAAAAATTCATATTTCCCACGAACGGTCCGAGATTGGAACTTGCTGTCTCCAAACACAGTGGAAAGTCGATCGGCCGAGTCATTCTGCAGAGGGCTAAAGAAAAACATAGGTATGTAAATCTTTTATTGGAAACAGATGAAGTATAACCTGTTTTATTTATTTGTTGTGATTTTCTCTACCACCGCGATGGTCTACAATTAGCATTCATGTGCCTACATGTTTTCTTTATTTACTTTTTTATGCGAAAACTGTGCTAAAATCGTTCTGTAGTGCTTTTTTTTGCTGTGTTATGTTTGTTTCTATCTTATTTCCCACTCCTGCCCAAGGCCTAAAATAAGGCTGGCAGTATCTTCGAAATAATAAATTAGTAGCCTGCGATGATGCACAGCTACCGAGCCCACAGACAGGCGGCGATGACAGCACTGGCTTTATATTGCTGATAGAATTTTCAGATGATGTTCTTGGGGATGACACTGGCCTCTGATGGTCCAAGATGACGTCCTCTGGCGACGATGAGTGACGGCGATGGGGAAGCAACGGTGATGAGGGAGGCGGATGAAAAAGGCCTCCTCCAAGGAACATCGGGGCGGCGGTCGAAATTGATGCACAAGAGGCAGACGGCGGAGCATCGAAAAGAAGTTTCACAGCGAGGCAAACACCTGCATTGTGAAAAGTAGCGATTAGTAGCCTGCGCTGATGCACAGGTACCGAGCCCACAGACCGGTGCCTATGGCAGCACGGGCTTTATATTGCTGATACAATTTTGAGATGATGTTCTTGGTGATGACACTGGCCTCTGATGGTCCAAGATGACGTCCTCTGGCGACGATGAGTGTAGACGATGAGGAAACAACGGTGATGAGGCAGGCGGTTGAAAAAAACCTCTTCCAAGGAACTTCAGGCCGGCGGTTGATACTGATGCACAGGAGGCAGACGGCAGACCGTCGAAAAGAAGTTTCACAGCGAGGGAAAACACCTACATCTAGAAAAGTAGCGGATTAGTAGCCTGCGCTGATGCACAGCTACCGAGCCCACCGACCGGTGGCGATGGCAGCACGGGCTTTATATGGCTGATACAATTTTGAGATGATGTTCTTGGTGATGACACTGGCCTCTGATGGTCCAAGATGACGTCCTCTGGCGACGATGAGTGACGGCGATGGGGAAGCAACGGTGATGAGGGAGGCGGATGAAAAAGGCCTCCTCCAAAAAACATCGGGGCGGCGGTCGAAATTGATGTACACGAGGCAGACGGCACAGCGTCGAAAAGAAGTTTCACAGCGAGGGCAAACACCTGCATTGTGAAAAGCAGCGGATTAGTAGCCTGAGCTGATGCACAGCTACCGAGCCCACAGACCGGCGGTGATGACAGCAGGGGTTTTATCTGGCTGATAGAATTATCAGATGATGTTCTCGATGGTGGGACAGGCCACTTATGGTCCAAGATGACATCCTCTGGCGACGATGAGGTTAGGCGATGGGGCAGCAACGGTGATGGGGCTGGCGGATGAAAAAGTCCTTTTTCAAGGAACTTCGGGGCGGCGGTCAAAACTGATGTACAGGAGGCAGATGGCAGAGCGGCGAAAAGCAGTTTCACAGCGAGGGCAAACACCTGCGTTGTGAAAAGTAGCGGATGAGTAGCCTGCGCTGATGCACAGCTACCGAGCCCACAGACCGGTGGCGATGGCAGCACGGGCTTTATATGGCTGATAGAATTTCAGATGATATTCTTGGTGATGACACTGGCCTCTGATGGCCCAAGATGACGTCATCTGGCGACGATGAGTGCATGCGATGGTGAAGCAATGGTAATGAGGCAGGCAGTTGAAAAATCCTCTTCCAAGAAACATCGGGGCGGCGGTCGAAATTGATGTACAGGAGGCAGACGGCGGAGCGTCGAAAAGAAGTTTCACAGCGAGAGAAAACACCTGCATTGTGAAAAGCAGCGGATTCGTAGCCTGCGCTGATGCACAGCTACCGAGCCCACAGACCAGCGGTGATGACAGCACGGGCTTTATTTGGCTAATAGAATTTTCAGATGATGTTCCTGTTGATGACACTGACCTCTGATGGTCCAAGAAGACGTCCTCTGGCGACGATGAGTGTAGGCGATGGGGAAGCAACGGTAATGAGGCAGGCGGTTGAAAAAGGCCTCTTCCAAGGAACATCGAGGCGGCGGTCGAAATTGGTGTACACGAAGCAGACGGCAGAGCGGCGAAAAGCAGTTTCACAGCGAGGGCAAACACCTGCATTGAAAAAGCAGCGGATTTGTAGACTGCGCTGATGCACAGCTACCGAGCCCACAGACCGGCGGCGATGACAGCAGGGGTTTCATCTGGCTGATAGAATTATCAGATGATGTTCTCGGTGGTAGGACAGGCCACTGAGGGTCCAAGATGACATCCTCTGGCGACGATGAGTGTAGGCGATGGTGCAGCAACGGTGATGGGGCTGGCGGATCAAAATTCCTTTTTCAAGAAACTTCGGAGTGGCGGTCGATACTGATGTACAGGAATCAGACGGCAGAGCTTCGAAAAGAAGTTTCACAGCGAGGGCAAACACCTGCATTGTGAAAAGTCTGATTAGTAGCCTGCGCTGATGCACACCTACCGAGCCCACAGACCGTTGGCGATGGCAGCACGGGCTTTATATTGCTGATAAAATTTCAGATATAGTTCTTGGTGATGACACTGGCCTCTGATGGTCCAAGATGACGTCCTCTGGCGACGATGAGTGTAGACGATGAGGTAGCAACGGTGATGAGGCAGGCGGTTGAAAAAAGTCTCTTCCATGGAACTTCGGGCCGGCGGTCGATACTGATGTACAGGAGGCAGACGGCAGAGCGTCGAAAAGAAGTTTTACAGCCAGGTCAAACACCTGCATTGTGAAAACTATCTGATTAGTAGCCTGCGCTGATGCACAGCTACCGAGCCCACAGACCGGTGGCGATGGCAGCATGGGCTTTATATTGCTGATAGAATTTTCAGATGATGTTCTTGGTGATGACACTGGCCTCTGATGGTCAAAGATGACGTCCTCTGGCGACGATGAGTGTAGACGATGAGGAAACAACGGTGATGAGGCAGGCGGTTGAAAAAACCCATTCCAAGGAACTTCGGGGCGGCGGTCGATACTGATGTACAGGAGGCAGACGCAGAGCGTCGAAAAGAAGTTTCACAGCGAGGGCAAACACCTGCATTGTGAAAACTATCTGATTAGTAGGCTGCGCTGATGCACAGCTACCGAGCCCACAGACCGGTGGCGATGGCACCACGGGATTTATATTGCTGATAGCATTTTCAGATGATGTTCTTGGTGATGACACTGGCCTCTGATGGTCCAAGATGACGTCCTCTGGCGACGTTGAGTGTAGACGATGAGGAAACAACGGTGATGAGGCAGGCGGTTGAAAAAAACCCCTTCCAAGGAACTTCGGGGCGGCGGTCGATACTGATGTACAGGAGGCAGACGCAGAGCGTCGAAAAGAAGTTTCACAGCGAGGGCAAACACCTGCATTGTGAAATCTATCTGATTAGTAGGCTGCGCTGATGCACAGCTACCGAGCCCACAGACCGGTGGCGATGGCAGCATGGGCTTTATATTGCTGATAGAATTTTCAGATGATGTTCTTGGTGATGACACTGGCCTCTGATGGTCCAAGATGACGTCCTCTGGTGACGATGAGTGTAGGCGATGAGGAAGCAACGGTGATGAGGCAGGCGGTTGAAAAAAGCCTCTTCCAAGAAACTACGGGGCGGCGGTAGATACTGATGACCAGGAGGCAGACGGCAGAGCGTCGAAAAGTTTCACAGGGAGGGCAAACACCTGCATTCTGAAAACTATCTGATTAGTAGCCTGCGCTGATGCACAGCTACCGAGCCCACAGACCAGTAGCGGTGGCAGGACGGGCTTTATATTGCTGATAGAATTTTCTGATTATGTTCTTAGTGATGACACTGGCCTCTGATGGTCCAAGATGACGTCCTCTGGCGACGATGAGTGTAGGCGTTTGGGAAGCAACGGTGATGAGGCAGGCGGTTGAAAAAGGCCTCCTCCAAGGAACATCGGGGCGGTGGTCGAAATTGATGTACACGAGGCAGATGGCAGAGCGTCGAAAAGAAGTTTCATAGTGAGGGCAAAAACCTGCATTTTGAAAAGAAGCGGATTAGTAGCCTGCGCTGATGCACAGCAACCGAGCCCTCAGACCGGCGGTGATGACAGCAGGGGTTTTTATCTGGCTGAGAGAATTATCAGATGATGTTCTCGGTGGTGGGACAGGCCACTGATGGTCCAAGTTGACATCCTCTGGCGACGATGAGGTTGGGCGATGGGGCAGCAACGGTGATGGGGCTGGCGGATGAAAAAGTCCTTCTTCAAGGAACTTCGGGGCGGCGGTCAAAACTGATGTACAGGAGGCAGATGGCAGAGCGACGAAAAGCAGTTTCACAGGGAGGGCAAACACCTGCGTTGTGAAAAGTAGCGGATTAGTAGCCTGCGCTGATGCACAGCTACCGAGCGCACAGACCGGTGGCGATGGCAGCACGGGCTTTATATGGCTGATAGAATTTTCAGATGATATTCTTGGTGATGACACTGGCCTCTGATGGTCCAAGATGACGTCCTCTGGCGACGATGAGTGCATGCGATGGTGAAGCAACGGTGATGAGGTAGGCAGTTGGAAAAGGCCTCTTCCAAGAAACTTCGGGGCGGCGGTCGAAATTGATGTACAGGAGGCAGACGGCGGAGCGTCGAAAAGAAGTTTCACAGCGAGGGAAAACACCTGCATCGCGAAAAGTAGCGGATTAGTAGCCTGCGCTGCTGCACAGCTACCGAGCCCACAGACCGGAGGCGAAGACAGCATGGGCTTTATATGACTTATAGAATTTTCAGATGATGTTCTTGGTGATGACACTGGCCTCTGATGGTCCAAGATGACGTCCTCTGGCGACGATGAGTGTAGACGATGAAAAAGCAACGGTGAGGAGACAGGCGGTTGAAAAAAGTCTCTTCCAAGGAACTTCGGGCCGGCGATCGATACTGATGTACAGGAGGCAGACGGCAGAGCTTCGCAAAGAAGTTTCACAGCGAGGGCAAACACACCTGCATTGTGAAAACTCTGATTAGTAGCCTGCGCTGATGCACAGCTACCGAGCCCACAGACCGGCGGCGATGACAGCACTGGCTTTATATGACTTATAGAATTTTCAGATGATGTTCTTGGTGATGACACTGGCCTCTGATGGTCCAAGATGACGTCCTCTGGCGACGATGAGTGTAGGTGATGGGGAAGCAACGGTGATGAGGCAGGCAGTTGAAAAAGGCCTCTTCCAAGAAACTTCGGGGCGGCGGTCGATATTTATGTACAGGAGGCAGACGGCGGAGCGTCGAAAAGAAGTTTCACAGCGAGGAAAACCACCTGCATCGCGAAAAGTAGCGGATTAGTAGCCTGCGCTGATGCACAGCTACCGAGCCCATCGACCGGCGGCGATGACAGCACGGGCTTTATATGACTGATAGAATTTTCAGATAATGTTCTTAGTGATGACACTGGCCTCTGATGGCCCAAAATGACGTCCTCTTGCGACGATGAGTGTAGGTGTTGGGGAAACAACGGTGATGAGGCAGGCGGTTGAAAAAGGCCTCTTCCAATGAACTTCGGGGCAGCGGTCTTCATCGATGCACAGGAAGCAGACGGCAGAGCATCGAAAAGAAGTTTCACAGCTAGGGAAAACACCTGCATCGCGAAAAGTAGCGGATTAGTAGCCTGCGCTGATGCACAGCTACCGAGCCCACCGACCGGCGGCGATGACAGCACGGGTTTTATATGACTGATAGAATTTTCAGATAATGTTCTTGGTGATGACACTGGCCTCTGATGGTCCAAAATGACGTCCTCTGGCGACGATGAGTGTAGGTGACAGGGAAGCAACGGTGATGAGGCAGGCGGTTGAAAAAGGCCTCTTCCAAGGAACTTCGGGGCGGCGGTCTTCATCGATGCACTGGAAGCAGACGGCAGAGCATCGAAAAAAAGTTTCACAGCGAGGGAAAACACCTGCATCGCGAAAAGTAGCGGATTAGTAGCCTGCGCTGATGCACAGCTACCGAGCCCACAGACCGGTGGCGATGACAGCACGGGCTTTATATGACTGATAGAATTTTCAGATGATGTTCTTGGTGATGACACTGGCCTCTGACGGTCCAAGATGACGTCCTCTGGCGACGATGAGTGTAGGCGATGGGGAAGCAACGGTGATGAGGCAGGCGGTTGAAAAAGGCCTCTTCCAAGGAACATCGAGGCGGCGGTCGAAATTGATGTACACGAGGCAGAGCGTCGAAAAGAATTTTCACAGCGAGGGCAAACACCTGCATTGTGAAAAGCAGCGGATTAGTAGCCTGCGCTGAGGCACAGCAAACGAGCCCACAGACCGGCGGTGATGACAGCAGGGGTTTTATCTGGCTGATAGAATTATCAGATGATGTTCTCGGTGGTAGGACAGGCCACTGAGGGTCCAAGATGACATCCTCTGGCGACGATGAGTGTAGGCGATGGGGCAGCAACGGTGATGGGGCTGGCGGATGAAAATTCCTTTTTCAAGGAACTTCGGGGCGGCGGTCGATACTGATGTACAGGAGGCAGACGGCAGAGCTTCGCAAAGAAGTTTCACAGCTAGGGCAAACACCTGCATTGTGAAAACTCTGATTAGTAGCCTGCGCTGATGCACAGCTACCGAGCCCACAGACCGGCGGCGATGACAGCACTGGCTTTATATGACTTATAGAATTTTCAGATGATGTTCTTGGTGATGACACTGGCCTCTGATGGTCCAAGATGACGTCCTCTGGCGACGATGAGTGTAGGTGATAGGGAAGCAACGGTGATGAGGCAGGGCGGTTGAAAAAGGCCTCTTCCAAGGAACTTCGGGGCGGCAGTCGAAATCGATGGACAGAAAGCAGACGGCAGAGCGTCGAAAGGAAGTTTCACAGCGAGGGCAAACACCTGCATTGTGAAAAGCAGCGGATTATTAGCCTGCGCTGATGCACAGCTACCGAGCCCACAGACCGGCGGTGATGACAGCAGGGGTTTTATCTGGCTGATAGAATTATCAGATGATGTTCTCGGTGGTGGGACAGGCCACTGATGGTCCAAGATGACATCCTCTGGCGACAATGAGGTTAGGCGATGGGGAAGCAACGGTGATGAGGCAGGCGATTGAAAAACGCCTTTTCCAAGGAACATCGAGGCGGCGGTCGAAATTGATGTACAGGAGGCAGATGCAGAGCTTCGCAAAGAAGTTTCACAGCGAGGGAAAACACCTGCATCGCGAAAAGTAGCGGATTAGTAGCCTGCGCTGATGCACAGCTACCGAGCCCACCGACCGGCGGTGATGACCGCACGGGATTTATTTGGCTGATAGAATTTTCAGATGATGTTCCTGATGATGACACTGACCTCTGATGGTCCAAGAAGACGTCCTCTGGCGAAGATGAGTGTAGGCGATGGGGAAGCAACGGTGATGAGGCAGGCGGTTGAAAAACGCCTCTTCCAAGGAACATCGAGGCGGCGGTCGAAATTGATGTACACGAGGCAGACGGCAGATCGTCGAAAAGAAGTTTCACAGCGAGGGCAAAACACCTGCATTGTGAAAAGCAGCGGATTAGTAGCCTGCGCTGATGCACAGCAAACGAGCCCACAGACTGGCGGTGATGGCAGCAGGGGTTTTATCTGGCTGATAGAATTATCAGATGATGTTCTCGGTGGTGGGACAGGCCACTGATGGTCCAAGATGACATCCTCTGGCGACGATGAGGGTGGCGATGGGGCAGCAACGGTGATATGGCTGGCGGATGAAAAAGACCTTTTTCAAGGAACTTCGGGGCGGTGGTCAAAACTGATGTTCAGGAGGCAGATGGCAGAGCGGCGAAAAGCAGTTTCACAGCAAGGGCAAACACCTGCATTGAAAAAGCAGCGGATTTGTTGAATGCGCTGATGCACAGCTACCCAGCCCACAGACCGGCGGCGATGAAAGCAGGGGTTTCATCTGGCTGATAGAATTATCAGATGATGTTCTCGGTGGTAGGACAGGCCACTGAGGGTCCAAGATGACATCCTCTGGCGACGATGAGTGTAGGCGATGGGGCAGCAACGGTGATGGGGCTGGTGGATGAAAATTCCTTTTTCAAGGAACTTCGGGGCGGCGGTCGATACTGATGTACAGGAGGCAGACGGCAGAGCTTCGAAAAGAAGTTTCACAGCGAGGGCAAACACCTGCATTGTGAAAACTCTGATTAGTAGCCTGCGCTGATGCACAGCTACCGAGCCCACAGACCGGTCGCGGTGGCAGCACGGGCTTTATATTGCTGATAGAATTTTCTGATTATGTTCTTGGTGATGACACTAACCTCTGATGGTCCAAGATGACGTCCTCTGGCGACGATGAGTGTAGACGATGAGGAAGCAACGGTGATAAGGCAGGCGGTTGAAAAAAGTCTCTTCCAAGGAACTTCGGGCCGGCGGTCGATACTGATGTACACGAGGCAGATGGCAGAGCGTCGAAAAGAAGTTTTACAGCGAGGGCAAAAACCTGCCTTTTGAAAAGCAGCGGATTAGTAGCCTGCGCTGATGCACAGCAACCGAGCCCAGAGACCGGCGGTGATGACAGCAGGGGTTTTATCTGGCTGATAGAATTATCAGATGATGTTCTCGGTGGCGGGACAGGCCACTGATGGTCCAAGATGACATCCTCTGGCGACGATGAGGTTGGGAGATGGGGCAGCAACGGTGATGGGGCTGGCGGATGAAACAGTCCTTTTTCATGGAACTTCGGGGCGGCGGTCAAAACTGATGTACAGGAGGCAGATGGCAGAGCGGCGAAAATCAGTTTCACAGCGAGGGCAAACACCTGCCTTGTGAAAAGTAGCGGATTAGTAGCCTGCGCTGATGCACAGCTACCGAGCCCACAGACCGGTGGCGATGGCAGCACGGGCTTTATATGGCTGATAGAATTTTCAGATGATATTCTTGGTGATGACAGTGGCCTCTGATGGTCCAAGATGACGTCCTCTTGCGACGATGAGTGCATGCGATGGTGAAGCAACGGTGATGAGGCAGGCAGTTGGAAAAGGCCTCTTCCAAGAAGCTTAGGGGCGGCGGTCGAAATTGATGTACAGGAGGCAGACGGCGAAGCGTCGAAAAGAAGTTACACAGCGAGGGAAAACACCTGCATCGCGAAAAGTAGCGGATTAGTAGCCTGCGCTGCTGCACAGCTACCGAGCCCACAGACCGGCGGCGATGACAGCACGGGCTTTATATGACTGATAAAATTTTCAGATCATGTTCTTGGTGATGACACTGGCCTCTGATGGTCCAAGATGACGTCCTCTGGCGACGATGAGTGTAGGTGATAGGGAAGCAACGGTGATGGGGCTGGCGGATGAAAATTCCTTTCTCAAGGAACTTCGGGGCGGCGGTCGACACTGATGTACAGGAGGCAGACGGCAGAGCTTCGAAAAGAAGTTTCACAGCGAGGGCAAACACCTGCATTGTGAAAACTCTGATTAGTAGCCTGCGCTGATGCACAGCTACCGAGCCCACAGACCGGTCGCGGTGGCAGCACGGGCTTTATATTGCTGATAGAATTTTCTGATTATGTTCTTGGTGATGACACTAACCTCTGATGGTCCAAGATGACGTCCTCTGGCGACGATGAGTGTAGACGATGAGGAAGCAACGGTGATAAGGCAGGCGGTTGAAAAAAGTCTCTTCCAAGGAACTTCGGGCCGGCGGTCGATACTGATGTACAGGAGGCAGACGGCAGAGCGTCGAAAAGAAGTTTCAAAGCGAGGGAAAACACCTGCATCGCGAAAAGTAGCGGATTAGTAGACTGCGCTGATGCACAGCTACCGAGCCCACAGAACGGCGGCGATGACAGCACGGGCTTTATATGACTGATAGAATTTTCAGATGATGTTCTTAGTGATGACACTGGCCTCTGATGGTCCAAGAAGACGTCCTCTGGCGACGATGAGTGTAGGCGTTTGGGAAGCAACGGTGATGAGGCAGGCGGTTGAAAAAGGCCTCCTCCAAGGAACATCGGGGCGGCGGTCGAAATTGATGTACACGAGGCAGATGGCAGAGCGTCGAAAAGAAGTTTCACAGCAAGGGCAAAAACCTGCATTTTGAAAAGCAGCGGATTAGTAGCCTGCGCTGATGCACAGCAAACGAGCCCACAGACCGGCGGTGATGACAGCAGGGGTTTTATCTGGCTGATAGAATTATCAGATGATGTTCTCGGTGGTGGGACAGGCCACTGATGGTCCAAGATGACATCCTCTGGCGACGATGAGGGTGGCGATGGGGCAGCAACGGTGATATGGCTGGCGGATGAAAAAGACCTTTTTCTAGGAACTTCGGGGCGGCGGTCAAAACTGATGTTCAGGAGGCAGATGGCAGAGCGGCGAAAAGCAGTTTCACAGCGAGGGCAAACACCTGCATTGAAAAAGCAGCGGATTTGTTGACTGCGCTGATGCACAGCTACCCAGCCCACAGACCGGCGGCGATGACAGCAGGGGTTTCATCTGGCTGATAGAATTATCAGATGATGTTCTCGGTGGTAGGACAGGCCACTGATGGTCCAATATGACATCCTCTGGCGACGATGAGTGTAGGCGATGGGGCAGCAACGCTGATGGGGCTGGCGGAAGAAAATTCCTTTTTCAAGGAACTTCGGGGCGGCGGTCGACACTGATGTACAGGAGGCAGACGGCAGAGCTTCGAAAAGAAGTTTCACAGCGAGGGCAAACACCTGCATTGTGAAAACTCTGATTAGTAGCCTGCGCTGATGCACAGCTACCGAGCCCACAGACCGGTCGCGGTGGCAGCACGGGCTTTATATTGCTGATAGAATTTTCTGACTATGTTCTTGGTGATGACACTAACCTCTGATGGTCCAAGATGACGTCCTCTGGCGACGATGAGTGTAGACGATGAGGAAGCAACGGTGATAAGGCAGGCGGTTGAAAAAAGTCTCTTCCAAGGAACTTCGGGCCGGCGGTCGATACTGATGTACAGGAGGCAGACGGCAGAGCGTCGAAAAGAAGTTTCAAAGCGAGGGAAAACACCTGCATCGCGAAAAGTAGCGGATTAGTAGACTGCGCTGATGCACAGCTACCGAGCCCACAGAACGGCGGCGATGACAGCACGGGCTTTATATGACTGATAGAATTTTCAGATGATGTTCTTAGTGATGACACTGGCCTCTGATGGTCCAAGAAGACGTCCTCTGGCGACGATGAGTGTAGGCGTTTGGGAAGCAACGGTGATGAGGCAGGCGGTTGAAAAAGGCCTCCTCCAAGGAACATCGGGGCGGCGGTCGAAATTGATGTACAGGAGGCAGCCGGCAGAGCGTCGAAAAGAAGTTTCACAGCGAGGGCAAACACCTGCATTGTGAAAAGCAGTGAACTAGTAGCCTGCGCTGATGCACAGCTACCGAGCCCATAGACCGGCGGTGATGACAGCACGAGCTTTATTTGGCGTATAGAATTTTCAGATGATGTTCCTGGTGATGACACTGGCCTCTGATGGTCCAAGATGACGTCCTCTGGCGACGATGAGTGCATGCGATGGTGAAGCAACGGTGATGAGGGAGGCAGTTGAAAAAGGCCTCTTCCAAGAAACTTCGGGGCGGCGGTCGAAATTGATGTACAGGAGGCAGACGGCGGAGCGTCGAAAAGAAGTTTCACAGCGAGGGAAAACAGCTGCATCGCGAAAAGTAGCGGATTAGTAGCCTGCGCTGATGCACAGCTACCGAGCCCGCAAACCGGCGGTGATGACAGCACGAGCTTTATTTGGCGATAGAATTTTCAGATGATGTTCCTGGTGATGACACTGGCCTCTGATGGTCCAAGAAGACGTCCTCTGGCGACGATGAGTGTAGGCGATGGGGAAGCAACGGTAATGAAGCAGGCGGTGGAAAAAGGCCTCTTTCAAGGAACATCGGGGCGGCGGTTGAAATTCATGTACACGAGGCAGACGGCAGAGCGTCGAAAAGAAGTTTCGCAGCGAGGGCAAACACCTGCATTGTGTAAATCAGCGGATTAGTAGCCTGCGCTGATGACAGCTACCGAGCCCATAGACCGGCAGTGATGACAGCACGGGCTTTATATGACTGATAGAATTTTCAGATGATTTTCCTGGTGATGACACTGGCCTCTGATGGTCCAAGAAGACGTCCTCTGGCGACGATGAGTGTAGGCGATGGGGAAGCAATAGTGAAGAGGCAGGCGGTTTAAAAAGGCCTCCTCCAAGGAACATCAGGGCGGCGGTCGAAATTTATGTACACGAGGCAGCCGGCAGAGCGTCGAAAAGAAGTTTCACAGCGAGTGCAAACACCTGCATTGTGAAAAGCAGTGAATTAGTAGCCTGCGCTGATGCACAGCTACCGAGCCCATAGACTGGCGGTGATAAGAGCACGGGCTTTATTTGGCTGATATAATTTTCAGATGATGTTCCTGGTGAGGACACTGGCCTCTGATGGTCCAAGAAGGCGTCCTCTGGCGACGATGAGTGTAGGCGTTTGGGAAGCAACGGTGATGAGGCAGGCGGTTGAAAAAGGCCTCCTCCAAGGAACATCGGGGCGGCGGTCGAAATTGATGTACACGAGGCAGATGGCAGAGCGTCGAAAAGAAGTTTCACAGCGTGGGCCAACACCTGCATTTTGAAAAGCAGCGGATTAGTAGCCTGCGCTGGTACACAGCTACCGAGCCCACAGACCGGCGGTGATGACAGCAGGGGTTTTATCTGGCTGATAGAATTATCAGATGATGTTCTCGGTGGTGGGACAGGCCACTGATGGTCCAAGATGACATCCTCTGGCGACGATGAGGGTAGGCGATGGGGCAGCAACGGTGATAGGGCTGGCGGATGAGAAAGACCTTTTTCAAGGAACTTTGGGGCGGCGGTCAGAAAAGAAGTTTCACAGCGAGGGCAAACACCTGCATTGTGAAAACTCTCTGATTAGTAGCCTGCGCTGATTCACAGCTACCGAGCCCACAGACCGGTGGCGATGGCAGCAAGGGTTTATATTGCTGATAAAATTTCCAGATGTAGTTCTTGGTGATGACACTGGCCTCTGATGGTCCAAGATGACGTCCTATGGCGACGATGAGTGTAGGCAATGAGGAAGCAACGGTGATGAGGCAGGCGGGTGAAAAAACCCTCTTCCAAGGAACTTCGGGGCGGCGGTCGATACTGATGTACAGGAGGCAGACGGCAGCGCGTCGAAAAGAAGTTTCACAGCAAGGGCAAACAGCTGCATTGTGAAAACTGTCTGATTAGTAGCCTGCGCTGATGCACAGCTACCGAGCCCACAGACCGGTGGCGATGACAGCAGTGGTTTGTATGGCTGATAAAATTTTCAGATGATGTTCTTGGGGATGACACTAGCCTCTGATGGTTCAAGATGACGTCCTCTGGCGACAATGAGTGTAGGCGATGGGCAAGCAACCGTGATGAGGCAGGCGGTTGAAAACAGCCTCTTCCAAGGAACCTCGGGGCGGCAGTCGTTACTGATGTACAGGAGGCAGACGGCAGAGCGTCGAAAAGAAGTTTCACACCGAGGGCAAACACCTGCATTGTGAAAAGTATCTGATTAGTAGCCTGCGCTGATGCACAGCTACCGAGCCCACAGACCGGCCGCGATGACAGCAGGGGCTTTAGATGGCTTATAGAATTTTCAGATGATGTTCCTGTTGATGTCACTGGCCTCTTATGGTCCAAGATGACGTCCTCTGGCAACGATGAGTGTATGCGATGGGGAAGCAACTTCTTCCAAGGAACTTCGGGCCGGCGGTCGATACTGATGTACAGGAGGCAGACGGCAGAGCGTCGAAAAGAAGTTTCAAAACGAGGGAAAACACCTGCATCGCGAAAAGTAGCGGATTAGTAGACTGCGCTGATGCACAGCTACCGAGCCCACAGAACGGCGGCGATGACAGCACGGGCTCTATATGAATGATAGAATTTTCAGATGATGTTCTTAGTGATGAAACTGGCCTCTGATGGTCCAAGAAGACGTCCTCTGGCGACGATGAGTGTAGGCGTTTGGGAAGCAACGGTGATGAGGCAGGCGGTTGAAAAAGGCCTCCTCCAAGGAACATCGGGGCGGCGGTCGAAATTGATGTACACGAGGCAGATGGCAGAGCGTCGAAAAGAAGTTTCACAGCGAGGGCAAAAACCTGCATTTTGAAAAGCAGCGGATTAGTGGCCTGCGCTGATGCACAGCAACCGAGCCCACAGACCGGCGGTGATGACAGCAGGGGTTTTATCTGGCTGATAGAATTATCAGATGATGTTCTCGGTGGTGGGACAGGCCACTGATGGTCCAAGATGACATCCTCTGGCGACGATGAGGTTGGGCGATGGGGCAGCAACGGTGATGAGGCAGGCAGTTGAAAAAGGCCTCTTCCAAGAAACTTCGGGGCGGCGGTCGAAATTGATGTACAGGAGGCAGACGGCGAAGCGTCGAAAAGAAGTTTCACTGCGAGGGAAAACACCTGAATCGCGAAAAGTAGCGGATTAGTAGCCTGCGCTGCTGCACAGCTACCGAGCCCACAGACACGCGGTGATGACAGCACGAGCTTTATTTGGCGTATACAATTTTCAGATGATGTTCCTGGTGATGACACTGGCCTCTGATGGTCCAAGAAGACGTCCTCTGGCGACGATGAGTGTAGGCGATGGGGAAGCAACGGTAATGAAGCAGGCGGTTGAAAAAGGCCTCTTCCAAGAAACTTCGGGGCGGCGGTCGAAATTGATGTACAGGAGGCAGACGGCGGAGCGTCGAAAAGAAGTTTCACAGCGAGGGAAAACAGATGCATCGCGAAAAGTAACGGATTAGTAGCCTGCGCTGATGCACAGCTACCGAGCCCACAAACCGGCGGTGATGACAGCGCGAGCTTTATTTGACGTATAGAATTTTCAGATGATGTTCCTGGTGATGACACTGGCCTCTGATGGTCCAAGAAGACGTCCTCTGGCGACGATGAGTGTAGGCGATGAGGCAGCAACGGTGATGGGGCTGGCGGATGAAAAATCCTTTTTCAAAGAGCTTCGGGACGGCGGTCAAAACTGATGTACAGGAGGCAGATGGCAGAGCGGCGAAAAGCAGTTTCACAGCGAGGGAAAACACCTGCGTTGTGAAAAGTAGCGTATTAGTATCCTGCGCTGATGCACAGCTACCGAGCCCACAGACCGGTGGAGATGGCAGCACGGGCTTTATATGGCTGACAGAATTTTCAGATGATATTCTTGGTGATGACACTGGCCTCTGATGGTCCAAGATGACGTCCTCTGGCGACGATGAGTGCATGCGATGGTGAAGCAACGGTGATGAGGGAGGCAGTTGAAAAAGGCCTCTTCCAAGAAACTTCGGGGCGGCGGTCGAAATTGATGTACAGGAGGCAGACGGCGGAGCGTCGAAAAGAAGTTTCACAGCGAGGGAAAACAGCTGCATTGCGAAAAGTAGCGGATCAGTAGCCTGCGCTGATGCACAGCTACCGAGCCCACAAACCGGCGGTAATGACAGCACGAGCTTTATTTGGCGGTAGAATTTTCAGATGATGTTCCTGGTGATGCCACTGGCCTCTGATGGTCCAAGAAGACGTCCTCTGGCGACGATGAGAGTAGGCGATGGGGAAGCAACGGTAATGAATCAGGCGGTTGAAAAAGGCCTCTTTCAAGGAACATCGGGGCGGCGGTCGAAATTCATGTACACGAGGCAGACGGCAGAGCGTCGAAAAGAAGTTTCGCAGCGAGGGCAAACACCTGCATTGTGTAAATCAGCGGATTAGTAGCCTGCGCTGATGACAGCTACCGAGCCCATAGACCGGCAGTGATGACAGCACGGGCTTTATATGACTGATAGAATTTTCAGATGATTTTCCTGGTGATGACACTGGCCTCTGATAGTCCAAGAAGGCGTCATCTGGCGACGATGAGTGTAGGCGTTTGGGAAGCAACGGTGATGAGGCAGGCGGTTGAAAAAGGCCTCCTCCAAGGAACATCGGGGCGGCGGTTGAAATTGATGTACACGAGGCAGATGGCAGAGCGTCGAAAAGAAGTTTCACAGCGTGGGCCAACACCTGCATTTTGAAAAGCAGCGGATTTGTAGACTGCGCTGGTACACAGCTACCGAGCCCACAGACCGTCGGTGATGACAGCAGGGGTTTTATCTGGCTGATAGAATTATCAGATGATGTTCTCGGTGGTGGGACAGGCCACTGATGGTCCAAGGTGACATCCTCTGGCGACGATGATGGTAGGCGATGGGGCAGCAACGGTGATAGGGCTGGCGGATGAAAAAGACCTTTTTCAAGGAACTTTGGGGCGGCCGTCAGAAAAGAAGTTTCACAGCGAGGGCAAACACCTGCATTGTGAAAACTCTCTGATTAGTAGCCTGCGCTGATTCACAGCTACCGAGCCCACACACCGGTGGCGATGGCAGCACGGGTTTATATTGCTGATAAAATTTCCAGATGTAGTTCTTGGTGATGACACTGGCCTCTGATGGTCCAAGATGACGTCCTATGGCGACGATGAGATTAGGCAATGAGGAAGCAACGGTGATGAGGCAGGCGGGTGAAAAAACCCTCTTCCAAGGAACTTCGGGGCGGCGGTGGATACTGATGTACAGGAGGCAGACTGCAGCGCGTCGAAAAGAAGTTTCACAGCAAGGGCAAACACCTGCATTGTGAAAACTGTCTGATTAGTAGCCTGCGCTGATGCACAGCTACCGAGCCCACAGACCGGTGGCGATGACAGCAGGGGTTTGTATGGCTGATAAAATTTTCAGATGTTCTTGGGGATGACACTAGCCTCTGATGGTTCAAGATGACGTCCTCTGGCGACAATGAGTGTAGGCGATGGGCAAGCAACCGTGATGAGGCAGGCGGTTGAAAACAGCCTCTTCCAAAGAACCTCGGGGCGGCAGTCGTTACTGATGTACAGGAGGCAGACGGCAGAGCGTCCAAAAGAAGTTTCACACTGAGGGCAAACACCTGCATTGTGAAAAGTATCTGATTAGTAGCCTGCGCTGATGCACAGCTACCGAGCCCACAGACCGGCCGCGATGACAGCAGGGGCTTTAGATGGCTTATAGAATGTTCAGATGATGTTCCTGTTGATGTCACTGGCCTCTTATGGTCCAAGATGACGTCCTCTGGCAACGATGAGTGTATGCGATGGGGAAGCAACGGTGATGAGGCATGCGGTTGAAAAAGGCCTCTTCCAAGGAACGTTGGGGAGGCTGTCGAAATTGATGTAGAGGAGGCAGACGGCGGAGCGTCTAAAAGAAGTTTCGCAGAGAGGAAAAACACCTGCATTGTGAAAAGTAGCGGAAGTAAAGGAGCAAGGCCAAGTTCACATAATTTTCTTAGATTTCGAAAAGGCATTTGACCGCGTGTGTCACCAAAAGTTGCTTCTAAAATTATAACCGATATTAAAAAATGACTCACTGCTACAATGAATAGAGGCATATCTTTCATCAAGGAAATAAAGCGTGTTCATTGATGGAATGTGTTCAATGCCGGCACTTGTTTGTTCCGGCATCCCACAGGGATCTGTTTTCGGCCCGTTATTTTTTCTTATCTCTATTAACGACATCATAACGAATATACCGGTGAAAATCAGGTTGTTTGCAGACGACTGCATCTTTTGTAATGAAATTAACAGCCCAAGAGACCAGGCCGTATTAAATTCTTCACTTACCGCTATCGAAACATGGTGCTTGACATGGCAAATGAAGATAAATACAAGAAAAAACAGTAGCAATGACAGTCACCAGAAAACGGCAACCATTACCCTTTAAATACTGCATCAATGGACAGGTTCTCTCTTCTGTATTAAGTTACAAATATTTAGGTGTAATTCTAACATCCGTCCTCAGATGGAAGGAACACGTAACCTACATCACAAAAAAGTCCATGCAGAAACTGGGATATCTGAGGAGATGTTAGCAACAGTCAACACAAGAAATAAAACTTCTAGCGTATAAAACCTACATTAGACCAATCCTTGAGTATAGCTGTATTGTATGGGATCCATGGACCTAGCAAAATATTAATAAGTTGGAGAGAATCCAAAGAAAATCGGTAAGATTTATATTCAGTTCCTATAGCTGGCGCACTTCACCAAGCATCCTTGTTAAACAGGCTGGCTTGGACCAACTACGAATCAGACGCTATCGGGAAAGGTTGAAGATCATGTATTTACTGTACCATGACAAACTAGGAGTAGAAAAGAATAAGTACATTGAACCAGTCACTAGACGCTCAACGCGATCGGATCACTCCAAAAAATAAAGGAATATTATAGTAAAACCGATGGTTTCAAAAATTCATATTTCCCATGAACGGTCCGAGATTGGAACTTGCTGTCTCCAAACGCAGTGGAAAGTCGATCAGTCGAGTCATTCTGCTGCACGCTAAAGAAAAACATAGGTATGTAAATCTTTTATTGGAAACAGATGAAGTATAACCTGTTTTATTTATTTGTTGTGATTTTCCCTACCACCGCGTTGTTCTACTATTAGTATTCATGTGCCTACATTTTTATTTTTTTATGCGAAACTTGTGCTAAAATGGTTCTGTAGTGCTTTTTATGCTGTGTTATGTTTGTTTCTATCTTATTTCCCACTCCTGCCCAAGGCTTCAAATAAGGCTGGCAGTATCTTCGAAATAATAAATTAGTAGCCTGCGATGATGCACAGCTATCGAGCCCACAGACCGGCGGCGATGACAGCACGGGCTTTATATGGCTGATAGAATTTTCAGATGATATTCTAGGTGATGACACTGGCCTCTGATGGTCCAAGATGACGTCCTCTGGCGACGATGAGTGTGGGTGATGGGGAAGCAATGGTGATGAGGCAGGCGGTTGAAAAAGGCCTCTTCTAAGGAATTTCGGTGCGGCGGTCGAAATCGATGCACAGGAAGCAGACGGCAGAGCGTCGAAAACAAGTTTCACGGCGAGGGCAAACACCTGCATTGTGAAAAGCAGCGGATTAGTAGCCTGCGCTGATGCACAGCTACCGAGCCCACAGACCGGCGGTGATGACAGCACGGGCTTTATTTGGCTGATATAATTTTCAGATGATGTTCCTGGTGATGACACTGGCCTCTGATGGTCCAAGAAGAAGTCCTCTGGCGACGATGAGTGTAGGCGATGGGGAAGCAACGGTGATAAGGCAGGCGGTTGAAAAAGGCCTCTTCCAAGGAACATGGGGGGGGGGGGGGTGGACGGTCGAAATTGGTGTGCACGAGGCAGACGGCTGAGCGTCGAAAAGAAGTTTCACAGCGAGGGCAAACACCTGCATTGTGAAAAGCAGCGGATTAGTAGCCTGCGCTGATGCACAGCTACCGAGCCCACAGACCGCCGGTGATGCCAACAGGGGTTTTATCTGGCTGATAGAATTATCAGATGATGTTCTCGGTGGTGGGACAGGCCACTGATGGTCCAAGATGACATCCTCTGGCGGCGATGAGGATAGGCGATGGGGCAGCAACGGTGATGAGGTTGGCGGATGAAAAAGTCCTTTTTCATGGAACTTCGGGGCGGCGGTCAAAACGGATGTGCAGGAGGCAGATGGCAGAGCTGCGTAAAGCAGTTTCACAGCGAGGGCAAACACCTGCATTGTGAAAAGCAGCGGATTAGTAGACTGCGCTGATGCACAGCTAACGAGCCCACAGACCGGTGGCGATGACAGCAGGGGTTTTATCTGGCTGATAGAATTATCAGACGATGTTCTCGGTGGTGGGACCGGCCACTGATGGTCCAAGATGACATCCTCTGGCGGCGATGAGGGTAGGCAATGGGGCAGCAACGGTGATGGGGTTGGCGGATGAAAAAGTCCTTTTTCATGGAACTTCGGTGCGGCGGTCAGAACTGATGTACAGGAGGCAGATGGCAGAGCGGCGTAAAGCAGTTTCACAGCGAGGGCAAACACCTGCATTGTGAAAAGCAGCGGATTAGTAGACTGCGCTGATGCACAGCTACCGAGCCCAAAGACCGGCGGCGATGACAGCAGGGGTTTTATCTGGCTGATAGAATTATCAGATGATGTTCTCGGTAGTGGGACAGGCCACTGATGGTCCAAGATGACATCCTCTGGCGACGATGAGGGTAGGCGATGGGGCAGCAACGGTGATGGGGCTGGCGGATGTAAAAGTCCTTTTTCAAGGAACTTCGGGGCGGTGGTCAAAACTGATGTACAGGAGGCAGATGGCAGAGCGGCGAAAAGCAGTTTCACAGCGAGGGAAACTTTCTGCCTTGTGAAAAGTAGCGTAGTTGTAGCCTGCGTTGATGCACAGCTACCGAGCCCACCAATCAGCGGAGCAGAACGACAGCGAAATGGCGTATAGTCAAAACTTTATTTGGGCTGATTTGCAACCACAATGGACTGGATCTTCGGCGGCGGCATAACGACAAGCGTGCTCGGCGCTCATGGAACAGAATGCCCGCCACTGCCGACTTGCTCAATTTAAAGCTGATAGCGAACTTTAGAGATAAAAAGCGCAAAGTTACTAGAACTACCTGGGATAACGTAGAATCAGCCCTGCCTGGATGCGATCAATCGAGATAAATCTGGTCGCGTCTTGCATCTCAAAAAAACGACAACGCGGCGCGCCGGCAGCTTTGAAGAATGAATAGACACTAAAAAGATTCGCAGCAATATGAATGAAATTCCACCTTGAAGTACAGTTTCCGTGTACAAGCGCGGCCAAAAGTAAACATTGCACGCTATTGCCTTTTAACATTTTTCACTCGCTTCCTAATTGAGACTGGCAACTCTGGTATGTGCAGGCTAGTAGTACGCGATATTTCGCTTTCTCATGAAGAAATAATGTTTAATTATCTCCAATCTGAAAGGCGAGATTGCAATTACAACTGAATGGAGTGCTCCGTTTACTTATATCCGCGCCTGTACAACTGTCTGATCTCTTTCAAGGGCGCGTTTGAGGTCGGTCAAATAGCGCTCGGCTTGTCCGTTTGTCGATGGGTGGTAGGGGGAGGATGTGACTCATGAGATCCCGTTGTCGTGATAAAACTTGAAAATCTCCGCCGACACTGGTGGGGTTTCGTTGTCCAACGCTGCATTGCGAAGCAGGCCAACCGCTGCGAACAGTTATCGGTGGTTTTCAATTACTGCTTCCGAGGTCGCCTGTCCCAATTGCTTTATCATCAGCGACTTTGTGTATACATCTAAGAGCACAAGGAAGGTGCAGCCCTTAATTGGTGCTGCAAAACCAATCTGCAAGGCGTGCTAGAGTGTATCTGGCTTGTCCATTCTGGGACAGAAGCTTCCGGCAGGGCGCTCCGGCTGTTCTGGCACTGCTTGCAATCTCTGACCACTGTTTTGATGTCGTGGTGAATTCCATGCCACCACATGCAACGTCTGGCACACTTTTTCATGGAAACCATGCCCCTGTGTCCAGCGTGGATAAGAGACATAGCCTATGCGCGTAGTTCTCTCGTAACCACAACTTGGACTCAAATATGATGCAGCCGCGATGGGTGCTCAACTCTATAGCTTGCCTGCGGTAAGCGTTGAACTTGTTCCCTTTGAATTTGTGCATGTTGCCTTGTTGAACAGCTGTGTAAACCAGCCTAAGAGCTGCGCACGTCTGCTGAGACGCTTCAACTGTGCCTGCTCTAAGCGGTGGATTTGGCAGTGCTTCGAACCTGAGAACTTCTCCAGGTGGAGGTGGTTCGTCAACAGTAGCGTCCAGTGGCAGGCGGATCAGCGCATCAGTGTTTTGATGTTTGTTTCCCCTGCGGTAGAACAGATCGCAGTCAAACGCTGAGAGTTTAATGCACCAGCGTGTCATTCGCGGAGACAACGTCGTTGGCATAGGCTTTTGTGGTCTCAAAATGCCCAATATCGGTCGTTTATTTGTTATAAGCATGACTTTTCACCAGGCAATGTATTGGCGAAAGTGTGTCGCCGCGTTGCCGATGGCTAGCCCTTCTTTGTCAAGTTGCGTTCTGCTAGCGACAATGTGCGTGAGGCGAAGTCGATAGGGCCTTCCCTTCCTTGTTCGTCAGTTAGCGACAGAACTGCGGAGATTCGTAGCAAGCCAAAAGCAGAGGCTTCCTTTCGTCCTAGTGGTACAGGACTGTACACCTTCGAAGCAGGTCTTTCTCGGCGTCAAATGACTGCTGATGGCGTGGCGACAATATCCATGTCACATCTTTCCGAAGGAGTTGGTAAAGTCGTTGGCCACAGTAGCTCTTTGTTCCAAGAACCGGTCGTAGAACGTTAACAGTCCGAGAAACGCCTGTAGCTCCTGCTTGTCTGTTGGTGCACGAGCTTCGGTACTCGCTCGCACTATGCCTTCTGTAGGGTGGACGCCTTCTGCTTCAATTCGGTGCCCCAGAAATTGCACCTCCTGCTTCGAAAAACAACATTTGGCTTTGCTTATGCGCATATTGCGATTGCTATGCTTTCGAGAATGATGTTGAGGCGCGCTGTATGCTCTTCAATGGAAGCGCAACTGATGAGGACATCGTCAAGGCAGACGCAAACTCCTGGGATTCCCTAAAGCACTGTCTCCATGAAGCTCTGGAACATGACCAGGACTGCAGCTACGCCAAAAGGCAGTTGCTTAAATTTGTAAAAGCCTTTCAGTGTTTAATTGTAAGTAATTCTGCCCTTGATTCACTCATTTCTAGCTGCATATGCCTGGGTGAGGTCCAATGTGCTGAAGGCTCTCGCGTCACGTAGTATGCTGATTACTTCTTCAGGTGTCAATAGCGGGTAAGAGGATACTGTGGTTTTAAGATTCACGGTGCTCCTGTAGTCTCTGCAGACGCGTATGGTTCCGTTCTTCTTGCGAACTACCACAAGTGGTATGGCCCATTCTGAATGTTGCGTCAGCTCGATGACTCCTCGTTTCTCTAGTCTTTCTTTTCAACTGAAGCTCGGAGAGCAAACAGCACGGGCCTGGCCTTCAAATACTTCGGTTGCGCATTGCCTGACAACTCCAGTGTGACTTGGGGCCTTCGTTTCATGAAATTTCTTCCAATAATACTCCTTCGTATTTCTCTTGCAGTTGCTCAACCACGTCATGGCTCGGCATCTCGTGCATGCCGCATGTCGTCACGCCTAATGAAGCAAACCAGTTTCTACCTAGGAAGCTTTATCCTGAGCCCTTCCCAACAAGAATAGGAGCGTATGGGTTTTACTGTCGTAATTAACCTGCGCGTTACAGATCCCAATAGTGGCAGGTTCTGTCCTGACCACGTTCACAGGAGCGTGTCGTCTTGTTGCAAGGTTGGTGCTGCAGATGACCACGAATTTTGGAATGTGTCCTCACTGATCAGAGTACACGCTGCGCCTGAGTCCACCTCGAACTTAATCAGTTGATAATGTACACTTACTCGGTAAAAATCTTCGGTCGCGTGCAGGATTCATGGTGTTCAGGTCGTACATTACAGATAGCGCTGCTGATGTTGTTTCATGGACATCATATTGTGGCATATTCTCTATGGCGTCGACGCTGTCAAAGCTTCCGCTTCGTAATGCAAACTCTCTCGATATGCCCTCGCTTGTACCAAAATCACACGTGACTGAGAGGAATTGGTATCGCTGAGGGTTGTGTTGGTCGTCACACCGCCAGCGGTGCTCTGCTTTTTTGACCAATTTTGCAACAAAAAAGGTTTTCGTACCTGGTTTTTTGTTTTCAATACCGGCTCGGTGTTCTAGCCAATCTCTTTCTGCTGGTGGCCGGTGCTCTCCGCTCCTACGGCGATGTCGTAAGCTGTTTGAACGTGAGATCTTTCTCAGCTAACGGGCGTTGCTGCAGTTACTCGTCACTCAGTCCACACACAAATCTGTCAGGTAACATCACGTCAAATGGAAGCATGGTGGTGTCAGCAGAAGAAACTTGGTCTCTTTTCATCCCGGTAGCTGTTGTGGTAAGCGTCCCAAAACTGCAGTTGGCAGCAAGCTTCTTGAGCGCTGCTACTTAGGCGCTTACAATTTCTTCTTCCAGATGACCTCTTCGTTGGAAGCGAGCCCAGCCGTGGACCTCTGATGGCCTTGGGTCGTAGTTCGTTTGCACTGCTGCTACGATGTCGTCGTAAAACACTGTTCCTGGTGTGCGGAGAGACCTACGGCACCAACAGTGCCGTAGGTCTCTCCGCACAGATTCAGCAGGTTGGTGCTCTTAGAGGCTAAGTCCGTGATGTTAGCTTGAAAGTAAAACTGAAGACGTCCATCCCACGGCCACCACGATCGGCCGTTCAATTCTGGTGTTTATTTGAGAAGCCCTCGTGTAGCTATGACTTATCAATAGTGTTGTATAGCGTGGGTCGAATCGATTTTCTCGTCGCCATTGTCGTGTCCGGTGGTTGTTGTAAATGCAGCTGAAGACCTACACGGTATTTTTACACTGTGTCTATTTAACACTCATGAGGGTGCGACCAGCATCGACCCAGGCGGAAGCCGAGCTGGCCGCCCAGAGAACAGAAAGAACGGTGAAGCGTCCACAGGAGAGAGTGGCTTCTCAGAACAAGAGGAGGGCGCGTGG
Organism: Amblyomma americanum; assembly: GCF_052857255.1. Classification (NCBI taxonomy): domain Eukaryota; kingdom Metazoa; phylum Arthropoda; class Arachnida; order Ixodida; family Ixodidae; genus Amblyomma; species Amblyomma americanum. The sequence goes on from NC_135498.1 coordinate 208,387,091, forward strand.
GCCCGCCGTAGGGCCATCTCGCGACGACGCTCGAAGAGGGGCAAGACAGAAACGAAAGAAGCGGACACAGGAAAAACTAAACAATCTCTTCTTGTACATAAAGGGGCTATGAAGGGGGCTCTGATAAAGTTGCGGCATGGCTGGGATATTGAAGCACGCCGCTTCACGAATACTGTCAAGCAAGGATTTTTAAATGCTCTTTGTAGAAGCTGAGTTATCAGTAGTAAAAATTTGAATTTCAGCTTCTTAGCGCCTTTCCCTCACCTCTCGTCACTTTTTGCACGCTGGAAGGTAAGCGCTCCTTCGCCGACCCCTCTCTGGGAGCGGAGCTTCCCGACCCGCCGGAGCTAAGCGGCTTATTGGCCGCGGCCACGGTAGCTGCCTGAAGTTTGAAAGAATCTAACCAATGGCCACCCCTCACCATGTCTACGCAGATGCGGGGGACGGAAGAGGGTGCGAGCATGAAAAAGTCGCCGGGAAAGGCTCGCCAACTTTGACGCGTGATTGTGGGTCGTCTGCTGCGTGTAGAAGAGTATTATTTGGCCCTGGTTTTCATGGCAACACAGTGCAGTGTTTAAATGAGTTAATGTGCTCTCCTCGGAAGGCGTTTCAGAGCCCCTTTAACTGACAGTTTCTTTTCATAACGGTGCTACTTGTACATTACCATTCATGCTCTGTACTTGAGTATATAAATGACTTGAAAAATAAACGTCGCTTTTTTGTGCATCATCTCTTTGTATGAAAGGCGTTCTGTAAGGCCATAAGTGGCAACGGTAGTCACCTTTATTGAGAGTGCATTCGGTTGGCGCAGTGAATCGCGTGCCCAGTCTTGGGAACTCGCCCCGCGGCTTAGCCCGGCTTGGATACAATTCTAATCGAGCAGCAAGTGCAGATCTCAGCCTAAGGCAGCGATGCTGACGGTTCCAACTCCTGAAACAGTCCTTACATTATAAAGCTCGCGAGTCCTCTTTTTTGGATGCAGTTTGAAAACATGTATACGCTGATGAGAATTAAAGAATGGACTTAAGAAACGTTTCTGACTTAGTTACTTCCTACTCCCCGCAACGGTAAATCACAAGGACATAAGCTGCCTCTACTAATTTGTTTAGTTTCGCTGCTCAAAGTTTATGCAACAATATTGTCGTTTAAAAGATTTCAGCGAAATTCAATATTTCTTCATCTTTACGTCTAAGCATGATATGAATGAGCATGGGCCTTTAAAAATAGCTCAGGCCACCCTATTAAGTGGTTCATGTCGCTTATGCTGAAGCCAGGACATGTGATCTTCGTTGGACGTTGCCATAACAGCCAACGCTCTAAAGCAAACCTTGCTGTTTTAGAACTACATCTCCAAGGGCGCTAATATGGAAGCACATAAGGTTTGTTGATCACTACTCGGTGAAGCATTGCGAGAAATCTTCAGGGTTGTAGTAGTATTTGTTAGTTTGTGGTATATAAAGTCTTGAAGCGACTAAAGAGATACGTGGGCTATGAGGGACGCCGTACTCGATGGCTCCAGATGGACATCGATAATGGCAAGCTCTTCAACGTACGCTGACAACACACAGCACAAGGACCTTCATGCATTTCTCCACAACTAAAATTTGGCCGCCGCTACCGGGAGTCGACCCCGCGACATTAGGTTCAGCAGCCGAGCTCCAAATCGAGAGGTACTGCGCCACCATGACGGGTTCTTGTGGCTTGTGCGCATATTTTGACTTAATTGTTAAACGCACTTTTCTGAAAAAAGTTATATTTCGTTTCAAAAACTAAGCTTACCGTACATTTCACAAGCCGACGCTCACTATCTTCTTTCTTTTTAGCGCGTGGCTGCTTACTCCAGGTCGAATATTTATTGTTTTCAGACATCACCCAGAAGTATGCGGGTGTCTCTCCCAGGGTGAAAATCATGAAGCACAATCTCGCGTGCTGTCTTCTCGGGTTTTTCCGTACTAAGCACTGTGATTACCGCAACACATTGAACAGCGCTCTCAAACTCGCAGCAAATGCCGTCTGACGCCATTCCTGTATCTGGAACGATGACGAGGGAGCAGCTCTACTATGTGTACTACGGCTTAGTAAGTGGCCTCTCTATTTCCACTCGCAATGCTTCGCTTTTAACCCATAAACTGGAAGCGTGAGGATAGCACAAGGAAAAAAAGAAATTGTTGATACGGTTCTTACAGGCATTACTATTCCACACTCGCTTGAAATTTTGCCCTCTGAGCCTTTCTTTCTGGCAGCGCGCTGTGTTCAAACACGGCAACTGCCACTGGACCTCTCATATGGGCAAAAAAAAACTTGCATCGATTAAATCTTGAGTTCATAAATAAAAAGAACCTTCTTCCTGATGTCCTCTCAAACAAAGCACAACGCGGAGAAACTATGGACAGTGTATATGACACGGCTAGCTTCTGCTTCAGATCTAGCGAAAAGCGGCATGGAGGAATGGCTACTGTGCGGTGTGTTGAGCCTTTTGAGCCAGCTGTTCGCTATTGAGCAGCAGTTGTGCGAGCTGCGCGTTTAAAGTGTGTTCTGAGCTCTGCTGACTTATGGCACACGTAAAAGACGCATTTAATCCCACCATGACAAACATAGGCCTACTCTTGGCATTTCGCTACAAGTTCTCAGCAGACACAGCATTCAAAGACAGCGCATGCCGTTGAAACTCATGGCTTTGTTTACAAACAACATAGGCGTCTTGACTAAATTTCCTTGCGACATTTACAATTCTAAAACAAGCGACCTTGAGGTGCCTGAGGACTAATTTTGTCGCTAATGTAGGGCGGTTTCGTTTCGACAGCACATAGCTCCACTTTTCCCCGCGTACTGAAAAGTGCAATACTCCTAATGCTTTTTAAAATGTACCACGTGTGGAGAGTAGCTATAGGCGCAGAAAAAAAAAACAGGAATTTTATAGCTTTGCTTTAACTGTCCCCTGATATTTATCAAGAAGTTTTCGGTACGCGCGTTTATTTAGGTAATGGAATAATTTCGCAGCACGAACAAGACGGGGACTAGGACAGCGAACAAGCACGACAGTAGGAGCGCTGTACTTACAACTGGCTGGTCACGTGAACGTGACAAGCGGTTGCCACGGTTGCCACGCTGAAGGCTCGAAGAGTTGGCGTGGTGTAGCTATCGCTACAAAATGATAAGTAGGGTGCAGGATCAAGAGCCAATTTGTTATTTATGAGAAAGGAATGAAATTGTCGTCGAATATTGTTTCTTCTTGCCTCAAGAGGTTGGATAGAGTTAGTTTTCATTAGCTGAGACAGAGAATCAAAGGCTAAAATTTAGAACAAATAAATCGTATACGGCTTTTATTTGGATTCTTTCAAGTTTCTTAATATTGGTATTAATATAAGGTTCTCACACCACGTATGCATATTCGAGCTTAGACCTGATTAATGAGTTATACGCGAGCAGTTTAACCTGAGCGGGGGCTTTGGAAAGTTTATTGCTTAAAAAAATTGTTTACGAAAGTTATACGAGCAGATAATTTCCACACGTAAAGTTTAGGACAGATCGTTAGTTAAGGTTAGACCTAGCTATTTAAAGCTGGAAACTTCCTGTATTGGTGTTTGCCCAATATGATAACTGCGATCAAAAATATTTTTCACCTGTCATGCGAAGGAAGTTTTTTGTTCAGCGCCATGTCCCATGTCTATCCTCATGCAAGGATGTAAGATATCGAAATATTTAGGTCAATCTGGTGATTGGAATATGAAATCTCACGGCACAGCAAGCAATGATCCGCAAGTAAACAAATCTCTACGCCTGGAACAGTTGTGTCGACGATGTCATTAATATACAGCTGAAATAATAAAGGTCCAAGTACACTCCCCTGAGGCACTGCCGAAGTGACTGCAAGAGCGTCCAATTCCTCGCTATCGACTGACATATCCTGCTTGCAGTTAGTTATATGGACTCACTCAGGCAACGCCAATAGATTTTAGCTTTGGAATTAATTTATCATGAGGAACTTTGTCAAAAGCCTTGCTAAAATGTAAGAATACTAGATGAGCTTGGCCATTACTCACTGAGGTCAATGAAAGCAAGTGTACGATTGTTACTAATGGGGTTGCTGTTGAATACCCTTTACGAAAACGGTGCTGAAATTTGAATAAAGGGGAGTGCTGATTTAAGATTTCATTTATATGATTAGCAATAACGTGTTCAATTAATTTGCAGCAAGATAAAATTAGGGAGAATGGACGGTATTTTGATAGCGAAAACGATCGCCTTTCTTAAGTACAGGGTGAATAGGGCGGTCTTCTAGTCACCATGCACTTTCCCAGTTCGCAAGGATTCTTGAAACATTACATACAAACATTTTGCAACTGATTCGGCATATCTTAGCAGAAAAAAATGCTCGGAACGTTACCAGGGCCACATGCTTTTTTGGTTTTCAAGTTAAGTAGCATTAAACTACCCCGCGTAAGATGCAAAATCGAATTATGTGCCATGAAATGGTGCGACTATGGGGGTACATGAACTTGAAATTGAACAGAAGCTTGAACAATACCTACTAAAATGCTGTGCATGGCTCTCTGGACTGTGATTACGGAACTGTTGACTAATACCTGTGACACAATTGTCTTTTTTCCGCTTATGTAAATCCATAATATTTGTCGTGCGTTCTTTAAAAAGTATTGTAGAGACGTACTGAAGTAGTGAGCGTTTGAAATTTTGGTTTTCAAACATTAGGGTTAGTTGTGTTTTGAATGTATTTTCTAGTAGAGCCAGGATTGTGTAATGTAACATATTTTACCAGGGCTGCCTTATAATTACTGCTCAAGACATGAAAAAGATACTCGGCTATTAAGTTGCATTCTATGGTACATGGTCGTGAGCCCGGGTCTAACGTTCGGTTAGATCGCTTAGTTCGGTTACTGACCAGGTTCTAGCGTATGAGCTAAAAATAAACCTCAATTGCTTGTTTTGTACTCGCTGACATTTCATCGCGTTTTGCTGAGTGTACGGCTCCCAGGTATGAGTGGCAAGGATTGGCGGGAGTACAGTAATTTTGTTAGCCATCAGCTTTACCTCCGGGGTAGCGTCGTGGAGTTTAGGTCGCAATGACAAAAGCTTACGTATAGCTTTATTACAATTCCTGATGTGCATATACCAGGAGAGGTCTAGCGTAAAATGTATCGCTAGATATTTATGTTCGGCAGCTTGAGTTAATTTTGTACCTTTTGCACTGTAGGGGAAAATCACTGGGTCTTTCACACAATGTCATACACAATGAAAAGGTTTTAGATGGATTTAGTTCCATTTGCCAGTCATTGCAGCAGATGGATTTTTTTACAAATGATCCAGTTCTAAGTAATTCATAATAAAGTAGCGCTAAGTGATGCTGCAGTTTATGAAAAAGTGATAATGGTGTAACTGTTCAGCAGAGACCTATTTTCTGAAAACCTCTTTGTTTTTGTAAGGCTGTGATGCTGGCATCACGTGAATAATATGATTTAATGAAACGAACTGCGCGGTTCTGAAATGTTTTATCCTTATTTATTAAGTACTCTTGATGAAGGTCTCAAAAAACCGAAGCTTATTGAAGTTTGGGTCTGATCACAGTGGTATGAGCACATATTCGGAGCTGGAACCCTAGCAGCACAGGTCATCAGCCCAATATTGGAGATGTATTGGCTAATGTCGGTCCTACAAAGGGGTAGAGTGAAACCACTCATTCCCAATATTGGACCGATTACCAGTGTTGCTTGGGAAGGGACCCCGCTTTATGTTTCAAGAGACCTAATGACCCATTTCCGCATGAAAGATTAAGAATAAATATGATTGCTCTATGCTGGGTTTCAATGCAAGTGAAGTCCGTGGTACTTACAAACGGTCACTAACTCGACTGAAGTGCTACATAAAGAGTGCGCTGTATGAATTTGAGAAATTTTGAGCTACCTCACGGGGCGTATTCTGACTAACATATTTATGAGATAATAAATTCACGTAGATAAATGTGCAAGAAAGCATTGTTAGCATTGCTGGATGCGTAGTTTGCCTTTATCAGGCAAAATGCTTTGCGTCCTTGATTTCTGGACAAGTCGTGCAGGCGGTTTCGATTTTCTATTTTTCTGGTTTCTGTTAGTTTTTGTGCCATGGATTCGTCAGAATATGTAACGCTTTTCTGCAGATGCCAGGTATGTTTTTTTTTAAATTGGTTCAGCTGAAAGTGAATCCTTTTATTGTCTTTCTTTGCGTCTCTGTCGTGATCGTGGGGCTCGAACAATATGAATGACTACTACTTGACTTAGTTTTCCATTCTTCACTGCAACGACATTCCTTGCACATGTATGACTGATATGAATATCGTGCCTTCGAGCTTGTACAAGGAATACGCGGTGTCTGTCGAAGTCTATATATCGTCTATTCTCATCGGCTGAGAGGCTTTACAGGACGGCTTTATTGTTTCATGTTGCCTGTTTCTTTTTGACAACGTTCTTGCTTCGTTAGGGACGATGTTCTTGGATGCGGAGTGACCACATGCGCCGAATCATTGACAGCAGATCCTACAGCACTCCGCGTTATAGGTGAGTAAAATTGAGCGCTGTTAGTGACATAGGCGCCGTCAAGTACTTTCCTACAGGTGCAGTTCCCATTCAAAATGTACTTTTTGCATCCGACTGACATTCACTGTTACAAGAGCGGCGTAATAGGCTCTTTATAGGCCAATCCCTGATTTAAAATTTTCCTGCAGCTCCTTTGCTCCGAATTAAATGCACAGAGGCGCTATCTGTCAGCTATAGTGGACAGACATGAAACGCATTAAGTTAAAGCGCCTGCGTTATCAGCGCGAAGAATGCAATAAAGAGACAGTGAAGTAACAAGCAAATATGACGAGTACAGCTTAAAATTTCTGCAACAGATCGATAATTATTATAAAATCTCTATTTTTATGAAGGAAGACCAATGGCTTGGTATCGATTTCGTACCTGCATTGGTTAGCAGAAATAATTAAAGAACATAAAAAGAAGAGTCAGGTTTCGGGCAATGTTGTCGATCGGCATCGTGTTCCAATCTTTTAAGTGGTCTGGTCGAAAATAGCATTCCTTTACGTCCAGAAGCCGCAGAACATCCCTAACACCTTTCAAAAATGGCGAAAGAATTGTTACGATTGCGATCGTAGCGCCCTCGCAGCGACCAATAAGGAGAACACGTCACGGAAGCATAACATGTAGTCATGACGAGTCTTGGCTTGTTAAACGGTGATTTAAGTTTTTTGTTCATTATCTTATGCCTGTTGCACATTTCTCTTTGTGCAGCACCACATTACGTCACGAGCCTTACACGTCAGCCGTGCGTGGCCGTGCCTTGCCAAAGCCGTAGTGCCGGCGATGAGAGCAGAATGACTTGTTGCTCGCAGGTTGAACTTGCCTCTACGAAATTCCTGGCACTTCCGGCGCACCTGGAATTGCAGCACGCCCAGCTGTCTCCTGCCGGGCGACAACTACGGGGGCTGAGGGCCCCACAGCTGGCGATACTTCCGCCGCAGCGGCGGTTTCCCGCTGGCGTCGAACGTGATGCGTGCTAACTGCAGCGGGGCAGCCATTCGCCACGACAAGTCGTGGCCTGATTGCGCCCCTTTCTTTTTTATTTTTTTTTTCTATTTACTTTTTATAACCCGAATGTGTCTATTGGTGCCTCAAGTTTCAATGACATGCAAGTAGTAAACCATTCTCATGGCAAATTGTTTTGCGTATTAAAGAGCCAATTTCAAAATCCAGGCAGGGCTGTTCGGGTGCCCGAGGAAAATTTTGAGTATGGGACTTCTGTTCTCCCGAACGACGTCTACAATTAGCAACGGCTTATTCCACTCGTTATTATTTGGTGAAGCGTAAATATAATTATTTCCACTTTATTCATTGATGCCGCTGCTGAGAACGAACCTGTGTCTATCGGATCAGCATGCAGCCGACCACAATAACCAGTTAAATGCTGCAGCGGATAACTGGTTATTGTGGTCGGCTACATGATGTCCCGCAAGACGCGGGTTCTTTGCCAGCCGCGGCGGTCGGTCGCATTTCAATGTAGGTGAATGCCAGATGCCCGTGTTCGCTGCGAAGTCAGTACACGTTAAAGAACCACAGGCAGTAGAAATTAACCGGAGCCGAACACTGCGGTGTCTAAGAGTTGATTTCGCCAACGCCAGTCGATGAGAGCGAAGTTTTCTCCATTGCAGTCAAAATTCCAAGTTGTAAATATTCATACCATGTTGGTAAATGTTCTGGAGTTACTGGGTCTGCTTTTCACACTAAAGGCGGTTCCTTGAAAAATTCTTGGAAGTGCGCAACATGTCAAACAAATGAAAAAAGGGGCGGGGCCTCATCCAATGTGTCTGAAAGCCAATGACTTGAATGTAAGCTGAACCAACTGAATGCCAATGTATTATCACTTCTACCACTTGTGGCCATAGTGGACGCCTTGTCCGAAGCTGTCAAAGGCATCAGTGGCATTGAGACATCTATCCAAATGCTTTCTGTCAAGTACGACGAAATACATAAGACGACTGACAGTCAAGGTACTGAAATTGTGGCCTTGAGGAAGCGTGTTGAGCATTTGGGGTCCGAAACTTCTGAAACTTCTCCAAGTGCCCTAGAAGTGAAAGCTCAGTTAAATGAATTGGAGCAGTACAGCCGCCGACAAAACATCGAGATTCACGGTATGCAAAAAGAAGAGAATGAAAACCTTCTTGATAAGATGAACTGTCTGGCACGTACGCTTGAGCTTCCCGAGCTATCAAACTCTGACCTTGATTCCCTTCATCGGCTGCATCCACTTGCTGGTAAAAAACCTGTGGTGATAGCTCGCTTCCGATCTGTCATGTTGAAGGAACGCTGGATGTAATGTCGCTCACGTCTTCGGGAGAAAGCAGCAGACTTGCGAATCTTCGATAATCTAACTGCGATGAACAAAAGGCTTTTATGGCTAGCGCAAACGAAGGGAAAGGAAATGAAGTACTGCTTCGTGTGGCAAAAGAATGGCCATGTTTTTGCACGAAAGAATAACGGCGACAGTGTCATTCGAATCCGCCAAGAAAGTGACCTCGCGAACATGGTTTAATGTTAGCGCTTCAGTTGTTGTTGTTGTTGTTAGCCTATCAAAAGATGGCACATACCCACACTGGGGGATCGGCCAAGAATCGGGTAGCGCTTCAGGCATTGTTTGATAATTTTTTTCTTTTTTCCGCATGGCGGTTTCATGTTCGAAGTCTTATCTCGATTTCGTTTCTTTTCGTGATTTTGCTTCTGAGAAGAGTAAGCACTCGAAGTTCTTTTCCTTTTATCACTTAAACGCGCAGAGTTTACGGAACAAAGAGGACCAATTAAACACATTCTTCATGTCCTTAGGCTTTGAGTTTGATATTTTGGCCTTTACGGAAACTTGGTACAATACCACTGAAGATGTAATCCACATCAATGGTTACAAATCTGAATGCCTGAACAGGTGTAGTAAAAAAGGAGGTGGGGTTGCTTTATACATAAAAAGCGCTGTTCATTATGAAGTAATGACTGAACACTGTGCTATGTTGTCCGACTACGAACTTCTTTTTGTTAGATGCAGAACTTTCGTAATTGGCGTTGTTTATAGGCCTCCCGGTGGGTCTCTGGTTGAGTTTTTCTGTCGATTTGAAACATTGCTTGATTCTCTGTCGTCACTAAAAATGCCTGTGGTAATTTTGGGTAACTTTAACATTGATTTGTTGCAACCTGCTAACACATCTGTTAATGAATTTGTCGACCTGTTATCAATGTATGGCATTTCAAACAATATTGCTCTGCCTACTCGCGTCTCTGCATCCAGTGAAACCTTGATTTATTTGTGTCTGACTAATCATGATGAAAGTGACGTGAAAGCGGGAGTGCTTGTAAGTGCGATCAGTGATCATTTACCTTTGTTCTGCTTCATTCCTAAGCGCACCTTTCCGCAGGGGCGGTCATTTGGCCAATCATTGTAAGCGGTGCGGGTGCGTGCCGGCGTTTGGTACCACGTGTGTGCTTGGTAGGGGAGGCACAAAGTTAGGTCGCGAGATTTGTGAGGCCTATCACATTGACAGAGAAGGTGATAACTGTGTAAGCACTAGTTCACTTACCTTGACCAAAAAAGAAAAAATGTACCTAAAGAACAGTTTGCCACACCTTGATTAGATTGTCTATGTATTGTTAACCCAGTGTGCGCATGCACCACCGAATTGCTTATATGTTCCTTTATGTTCAGTAAACAACTCAGTTGATGTTTAGCGCTCGTCCTGTCTACTTCTTTGTCTGTGTCTCTGTTATATGCGCTAGTCTTTTAATTCATGATGAAACACCAACTAGCCCAGCTTTCCGCCTTGATTACCATAGAACACTCGACAAAAACTACGCGGGTGATAACTAATCACGCGATAGATAATTTCCGTCAAAATATTGCATCTGTAAACTGGAATGAAATTTTAGATAAAAATAAATCTGATTCAAACCTTTTATACAACAGTTTTCTCGAGAAAATTATTGAAATTTACGTAGGTTCTTTTCCTTTGGTAACTGTTAGAAAGTTTAAGAAAGCGAGGAAACCCTGGGTTACCTACGACTTAGTCAAGAGAATGAAAGCACGAGATAACCTCTTCAGCAACTTCCTGAAATATAAGGACGCAGAAATTCATAAGCAATATAAAAAGGTCAGGAACAGGCTAAATGCCGACATAAAAAAGTCACGTGTTGACTACTACGCTAACAAATTTACGGACATTCTTTTTGATCCTAACAAAAACTTGGCGCACCCTAAAGGACCTATTGCGGCACACAAAAAATAGCATTCCCCAGGAACTTGCGTACGGCGATCAAGTGCTAAGCGGTAAATCCCTCGCTGAAGTATTCAATCAGCAGTTCTTGTGCTTCGGCTCCTTTGACTCGGAAGTTAGCAACAACTTTACGGACTATATTAACACCAGTTTGCAAAATACTATGTATCTTCGTCCTGTTACACCTAGAAAAATAGCACACATTTTTAGCAATTTAAAGGACAGCTCTTCTTGTGGTTATGACGGTATTAAAGTAGCGCCGATTAAAGCAGTCGCGGATTTATTATGCAATGTTCTTTGTGACTTAACAAATATTGTGTTTTCTACAGGCACATTTCCGGATAACATGAAAATTGCTAGGATCGTCGTCTTGCATAAAGGTGGCGCAACTGATTGCATTACTAATTACCGGCCGATATCCATACTTCCAGTTTTTTCTAAAATTATTGAAAAAGCCTTAAATTCCAGAATAACTGGACACATGCAAAAACATAACCTTATATCCCCGAATCAGTATGGTTTTCAAAGGGGTAAATCCACTGAATCTGCGTTACTTGAAATACGTGATAAAATTGTTGCCAATATAGAAAACCAACAATACACAATAGGCTTAATTTTAGACTTTAATAAAGCATTTGATTCAAATAAACATGACATACTTTTTTCCAAATTACCCTTTTATGGAATTAGAGGCATTGCTTTATACTTATTGCGTAGCTATCTATCACACCACTCCCAATTTGTGGAAATCAACAGCATAAAATCAGATTTAACAGACATTAGGTACGGCGTTCCGCAGGGTTCTATTATAGGTCCTACGATTTTCCTGCTTTATATCAATGATATCGCGGCAATACCAGAAACACCCGATATTGTGTTATATGGCGATGATACAAACGTTTTTTTCTCCTCTGATAACATCTCTACTCTAATTCCTCTTATTACCAACTGGTTAGATTCCCTTTCAGCATGGTTATCGGCTAATCAGTTGAGCCTAAATGTTAAAAAAACAAAGTATATTGTTTTTACTCCTAATAATAAGCCAGTTAATTTTGCATCTTCTTTAATATTTCAATCTCAACCACTTGAAAGGGTCTCCCAGTACAATTTCTTGGGTGTATTCTTCCATGAAAATCTACGGTGGACGCATCACGTAAGTCACATTAAACGTAGCATAGCACAATTAATTGGTATTCTCAATAAGCATCGCACGCTGTTACCTCTAAAACTTAAACGTCAGTTATACTTTTCTACTATTCATTCTAGATTACACTACTGTCTACTTATCTGGGGCGTCACTTCTAGGGCTAACTTGGAAACTCTATTCCGAATGCAGAAAAAGTGTCTTCGTATTATTCATAACCTCTCGATGTACGAACATACCCCTGAGTACTTTCACCAGGGCAATATTTTGAGTGTCACTAATCTATATAAACAACAGTTATCCGAAAAAGCATTTTTAGAATTCCTAAGTAATCTTGATAACTTTTTTTCTATATATACTAATACCACAACTAATTACACCTTAAGAGCTAGAAACTTTATTAAGGTTAAAACTAGAACAAACTACGCTAATCAGCTTTTACAGTGGCAGATTCCTAATTTAGTTAATAGTGAGCATGCTTTATTTGATATCATGCAAGATTCCTCAACCATTTCAATATTCAAAAAGAAATCAAAACTATATTTTTCCAATAATTGACTTTTGTCCTTTCTGTATCTTTATTTCTTCATTCGCATTATTTATACCTATTAAGTTGTATTGACTTATTGTATGTATAATTGTGTCTATTGTATATATAAGTATGTATATATGTGTATTATGTGTATATATGTATACATTTCTTTGTGCACTGTTGTCTGCTGTGCTCGTGGCGCCAGAGGCCTTGTCAGGCGGGTATAGTCTCGCCTTTTGCTCCGGCGCCATGACAATCTTGTATTGTCAGAATTATAATAATAAACTTCAAACTTCAACTTCAAGACCTTGTGACACATAGCACTGTACGTTTAATGTTTTTTGCCGCGAAACAAAAAGGCGCACGCAGTTCATTTGGGAAGACTGTTGAAAATGCAAGGTTAAACACATCATGGGTGAGAAATGGGGTACAAAAAAAGACGAGGACTCATAAAGACAGACACACATAGCGCAAACATCCAACAAGGATTTATTTTACAAATGAAGGGTGGTTCACATACCGACTTATCACACCTGCACCATCACACCATGCGCAGCAGAACGTATCCGCCAGATATGCGAGTTGCGTTGGCAACAGCGTGACGGAAGGGCTGCTCACACAGTCACCTTCCAACATGGAAATCCATCCAGCTTCAATGATTTCCTGTGTTAATTGGCGTTTGTCCACTTTTAAAACTATACATTTTTTGATGTTCGGTACGCAATGACAAGCACGGCAGTGGGCCGACAAATCTTTCCCACACATGTCCTTTACATCACACCCAGGCTCCCGAAGTCCATCATTAAGGCAACTGCCCGTTTGTCCTACCTGTTGCTTACTGCAGGAAAGAGGTGTCAGATATAGATTTTCAGTGAAATTAATAAATTTTCCTTATACTTCTTTGTACAGCCACCGTCTTTTTGGATTCTCTCAAATTTTTCGTGCACATGTGACTCAACTTTCTAGAGGAGAAAAGAACCAGTCTGTCTGCCGAACACTGCGCTATATTTTTTTAGATTATGAGACAGCCGGTGCGAGTAAAGCATGCAGACATTTTTTCTTTCTTACGCGTAGCCTCCTGACTGTCCTGTGCTTTTTTCTGGCAGGCTTTCTTTGCAACGCCTTCCGCGACTGAGACCAGGACACGGGAAGGGTACCCAGCGTTCTCCAGCAGCTTACACCGCTGAGAAAAGCTTTCATGCGTGAGGCGCGGGCAGGACTTCTTGAGAGAATTAAGAAATGAAAGGCGAGCAATGGGGTCATTTTACGATCTTATAGTGTGCTGAATGAGAAGGTACCTATGCTTTTTCGCCGCGAGATTTGAACACGCAGCATGTACGAACATGATAATGTATGATGATGTCTAGGAATTTGATTAACTCTTTTCTTCGCTTCAGTTTTTATGTTAAAATTTTTACATTTGGCTGAAACAAAAGCGGCTGATGCACACGCTTGTTTATGAAAGTGCCAAGACGGAAATAAAGCAAACCCGCCTCCTTCGTCTGCAGGAAGGAAGGGGAATGACTGCTGCCTAAGATAAGACTTGACTTACAGTAAGTCTAGAAGACTGCAACTTACATCGCAGTAAGGTGTCGGCGCCTGCAGAACCACAACGGTGAGCCTTTTGCTCGACGGTGATTCGAAAAATGTGGCGAACGAACGTGAGCTGCTCCACTCAGGACGATTTTGGCTGCAGGGCAAACTAAGGTCCCAAAGAGAAAAGATTAGGATGTGTGATTCTTTAGTGAGGGTAACAGAGCGGCCTGTAGGAGGGTTTAGTAAATGCTAAAATTGTTTTGGGATAGTGAGTAGCAAAATTGGCAGTCCATAAGCGTTGAAAGGACGCTTTGCACTTTCAGATATGTGTTTTCACCTAAGTTAAAGGTTTCATAATGAAGAAAGCCCCAGTTATAAACAGCTACTCGATAAAGGCGCTTTTTATTATTTTTTCATCATCGTCAGGTGCGCCTTTAAACGACGGCTTTTGTCGTTTACAAGCTTATGTCCTACAGATGTGAATGCTGTCTGCTGGGATATTAGGTCAATAAGTTCTTCGCCAAGCTCGACCAGTTATCGTGAAATGATGACTGAGGTACGCAGCTTGGAATGCAGGAAAAGACCAAGTTCATGGTTATCGGATTCTGCATCCATTCTAAAATTCTACCTCCGTTTGTCAGGGCAATTTTCGGTGGCTTCCTACCGTCGGTAAGCCATGGTGCACGGATCTGCAAGATTTTGCGGTCCGAATGGCGGAGGCAGGCTAGATTCATCGGGGACTGCGTTCACGCGACCTCATTCAGGAGTGAGCCTCTAGGGAGAGCATGTTTCAAATGGCGGGAGTATAATGACCTATTGGCCCGAACCACCGAGTGCATATGGAAGGCCATGTTGACACATCTACGGGGCTTGCTGCCTCTGAAGAAGCCGAGCAGCTCTAACCAGCTGCATACTATTGGTGACGTCCGCCTTCCCGACGATGTGACACAAGTGGTGCGCCTTGGACCCAAGTCAGAAAGAGTGCACCGGAACTGGTGGTGGTTGTAAGAGAAGTGTCCAAACGGGCTTCGGACAATGGCGGTTATCTGTGCATTTCGCAAGGTGTAGACGTGTTAGCCCGCTGTCATCGACAACGACATCGTGTTCATTTGTCACGGATTTCCTCAGTTCTGAAGGAAAAGGGTGTTTGTCTTCTCCCAGCAGACAAAGAAGGTGGGTTTGCTGTGTTACCTTCACGTCTTTTCAATCAAAAAGCCTTTCGTGCGTTGGGGTCAGTTTTCAACCGGTGTTCTAATCTATCACTTGCCAAAGTAAAAACTAAAGCAAAAAATCTTTGCAAGCGCCTTCAGCTCGACCATTTAGTGCAGAGTATTAGGAAAAGCAAAACAGATTGTTTGGAAGTGTTTTTCTCTGCGAAAACACATAAGACTGACTGCCCTTTACGTGTGATTGTTTCAGAGGTGGGGACGTGGCAGAATTGTGTTGCGTTGTACTTACAAATCAACGTGGGAATGTTAGCAATTGAAGACCCTTTTCTGGCTAGGGATTCCTTGTCAGTCATTGGTATTTTACAAAAGCACGATTGCAGAAAGCTCTGGGCTTTATCAGTTGACGTCAAAGATTTATATTATTCCTTGCCGCATCATCAAATTCTGTCGTGCGTAGAAGAGTGCATAGACCGCCAAGGCCCGGAAAGATTTCAGAACGCCGCCGGTGTGAACACGTCTGCCTTTTTAGAACTTCTGCAATTTTATCTAACATGAACTTACGTCTGTCACGACAAATCGATCCACTTGCAAAAGCAAGGCATCTGCATCAGTTCGTGTATCGCCCCGGTTCTCAGTGACCTGGTTTTGGCCCGCCGGGACGCGACTCTGGTGAAGCAACTTGGCTCCGGCGTGAGGAAAGTGTTTCGCTATGTAGATGATTACTTAGTTATACTAGACGCGCAAAATGAGGATCTCATTG